>NC_043005.1:1215654-1308193 GCF_006345805.1 Octopus sinensis | reverse complement strand
TATATATATTATATATTATCATATATAATATATAAATATATCATATATATATATATAATATATCATATATATATATATATATATATATATATATATATATATATATATATGGGAGAGGGTGGACACAAAGACCTGTTTTTGTCTACATCCAAAGGAAACCAGCTTATTGGGCTGAAGTTGTTCACCAATATTTCTGCAAACTATGGCACTTTCTCTACTCTGTGACTGCCTGGGACCCTCATTAACTACTCTACTTTGTCCTTGCTGTGGAAATCCTTCCACTCACGTCTGTTGTGTTATGGATTTCCCATTGTTCAAAAGGAATGTTAATTGTATTGATGACGGGAGTCTCTGAAATTCAAGAGCACAATGCCCTTTCTTTCAGACCAGTTCAATAGCACGTGCACACACACACACTCACACACACACTCTCTCTCTCTCTCTCTTCTCTCTCTCTCTTTCTCTCTCTCTCTCTTCCCTCTTTCTCCCTCTCTCTCTCTCTGCTGTTTCTGGAAAATCATATCTTCTTCCATATTTAAAAACAAGACAGGTGATGGCTACGTTATCACTGTTTCAGAAATATTAACGCATTGTTTGTCAGCTTAAGATGCAAGATCAGTATCCAGAGTACAGGGCAGAAGTTTTATAAACGTATATATGCTTGCACACACGCGCGCACACACACTCACACACACCTGTAGACACAGTTCCCAAAATAAGCCAAAATTAAAGGGTGGATATCTGGGTGTGCCACTTTATCTAATTTCTTCTCTTTAAATTTCTCCATCGCCTCCTGTTTTTCTTATGTCATCTTCATTCTAAAAAGTGCCAGCTCTATTCTCCTTCGCTTCCTTTAGGATGACTGATGGAAGCTGCTGCTGCTGCTTCTGCTGCTTCCAGATTCAAGGATTTAGGTCACGTTTACTCATGGAAACTCCAAATTCATTCATTGACATTCGTTCTTTTTTTCTTTTGTGAATTTGTGATGGTTGCAGTTGTAAAGGTTATGTTATACAAGAATTTCTAGAATTCAGATATTTCATCAGGGCTCTATAAGGAACTACATATTGAGAATCGTCAATAACTAAATTAATTAATTAAACAATATACTTCCCTCTCAGACTCCTGCTGCATCCCCACTTTTAACTTCTTCCACACTGCTAACAGTTGCCTTTGATGTTCTGTGTTGTCAGCTGCCAACTTGCCTCTCCATTACCAATCCTCGTCTCTCCCGTGATGCAGTCCTCCTTTGCCTCCAGGGTAAAGCTGGAGCTCCTCTTTAGCATGTATTTCGGTTGTAATTGCCTTGCATATCAACCATTGACTTTATGTGAAAGAGTTGAGATTGATATGTCAGTAACAAACACACAAATTCATACATACATATATAAATATATATATGTATATATAAATGTATATGTGTATATGAGTGTGTATATGCTGTATATATATATATATGCACGTGTGTCTGTATATGCATGTATATTTATATGCTTATATTTCTAATTTATATACTCTCTCATATATGTGTGTGAATTTTGTGGGTATTTGTGTGTGGAGTCTGGTACAGCCTTCCAGCTTGCCAGCCCTGGTCAAACCGTCCAACCCATGCCAGCATGGATGACGGACATTAAATGGTTAAATGGTGATGTGTGAAGATACGCACAAGTTTCTTTCTCTCTTTATTTCTTTACTTCTTTATTTATGTATTTACATATTAAATGACATAATGGGCAAACTGTTTTAAAAATATGAATTATCCACATGACAGTGTTATTATTTAAAATTTGATCTGGAGCAATCCAGAGGAAAATGTAATTCTCACCAGCTATATAAACCCACAACTCTTTGAGCTGTAGCTAGTTTGATAAGTGCCAATGCACGAAGCTCTCAGGCCTTGAGTCACTCTGTTGCTTCTGCTGAATATTAATGACAATATATATATAAAATAGTAAATCTGAAAAAAAAAAAAAACCGAAGAACAAACACAAAAAAACAACAACGTGAGGATGTGGAACGTGTAAAGTATTAGCAGATGCTGAGGGAAGGAAAGAAAGATGGTTTAATGTTTTGAGCAAAGATCTTCTTCAGAAACAGAGGAAAGTCCAATAGAAAAGGAAAACAAAGGGGAAAAAAATCACCAACAATTCACATATGGTTACATTTTGAAATATATATATATGATGGCCATTCACTTGTGACCGAGGATGACCATTGCTGACCTTTAGGAACATTGTGCGTTCTAGGACTAGCTTTTATTTTGCATTTCTGGCTCTGTTGGTGGCTAAAGAACCCTATTCTTGACAAGCATACACAATTGCAAACATTGCAGACCAACTTTCCCCAGTCACTACACCAGCAGTGCGCTTTCAAGCAGTGTGCTTTCAAGCAGCATGCTTAAGTTCTTCATGCTGCATAATGTGCTCTCTCAAAAGGGTCGACCCCCTCCTTAACCTGCTTCCTCCATCTGTGACAATGACGGGCATTGTTCTCCCAGTCAGTCTGGCATATTACGGGCCTTTAATGAGGACTTCACACAGTTCTTACATTGCAGCCTTGGTTTCTGCCAGAGTCTCTTTCCATTCACAAGTTCCCCATATAACATCTGCTTAGGGATCCTGCTATTCTTCATTCTAATTCATACACACACACACACACACACACACACACATGTGTGTGTATGTCTGTGTGTATATGTGTGTGTGCGTGTATACACACATACATATCATACATGCATATATGTGTGTGTGTGTTTATGCATGTATATAGTTAAGTTTTTTGGCTCTAAAAGCAAGAGCAAGGCCATGTAGGGGGACATGGAGTTAAGTACAGGGAGGGTGTTCATGCAAAGAGTTCAGGCCATTTCTGGTCATGAGAGACTTTGAACCGACCGGTCGTCAGCATCTTCACTATCCCGTCTGGCAGTTTATTCCACAGATCCACAACTCGGACAGAGAAAGCCCCTCTCCTTTGATTGAGATGAAATCGTCACAGATAGAGCTTTTCGGAGTAACCCTACAGCTGACACTCTGGAGCCGGAGTGAAGAACAGCTCTTTCGAGAGGTTACACTTTCCGCTTATGATGTTGTGAGTGAGAATGAGATCACCACGGCGGCGGCGTTTTTCTAGAGAATAATGGTCTAGCGTCTTCAGCCTTTCTTCATAAGACAAATGCTTGAGACCAAGAACCATGCAGGTAGCCAACTTCTGGACTCTTTCGAGATGATGTATGTCTTTGAAGAGATAAGGAGAAGAGGCTTGAATCCCGTACTCCAATATGGGTCTCACCAGCGGTAGGAATATGGCTGCTGTGAGCATTCTGAATGACTGTCAAATCAAAAACAGAACTCCGCGTGCTTTGTTGGCAGCATGGACGCATTGGGCTGAAGGCAAGAAGGAAGAATCCACCAAGATACCCAGGTCCTTTACCTGGTCGGTCTTCTCCAGCAGCAGACGACCCGGCTCGAAATCAAGTTGAGTTGCAGAAGAGGAGCCAACAGGCAGATGACAGCACTTTGACACGTTCAGACACAGGTCCCATTCGTTTGACCATCTCCAAACTTGGTGGAGGCATCGACGAAGATCATCTATATCACCGCAAGGAGCGACCAGTTTGACATTATCGGCAAATAGAAGGGTGTGTTGTGTGAGGTCATTGGGCAAGTCATTGATGAAGACTAAAAACAATAACGGCCCAAGCACTGAACCTTGAGGCATGCCACTGCTCACACTGGAGACGTCAGACAGCGAACCATTAACTTGGACTTGGAAGGAGCGATCCGAGAGGAAGGCACCAACCTATCATACAATATCCGGATGGAAACTATATGCTTGAAGGTTGACAAGTAATAGGCGGTGGTTTACCGAGTCAAAAGCTTTGGCAAAGTCTAATAAAACGATGTCAACAGCGTCACTATCATCGAGGATGCGCGTCCCCAATTCTTCCATTACCAGTAAGTTGGTCAAGCATGATCTCTTTGGCACAAAGCCGTGTTGGGAATCAGAGATAGAGGCTGTGTTTTGGAGGTGGAGCAACATACTTTTCTTGAGGATGGTTTCGAACATCTTGCTGATTATTGAAGTAAGGGAAACTGGTCTGTAGTTAAGCGGGTCTTCACAGCTCTCTTTCTTGAAAATCAGGCAGATTATCGCTATTCTCCAGTCCGCTGGTACAACACCCATCGCCAATGACATATTGAATAGAAGTGTTAAAGGTTCGCAGATGACTGGAGCCAACGCTTTGATAACCTGTGGGTGTATGCCATCAGAGCCGTGACCCTTGTTGACATTGAGGCCTTGAATAATGCGTTCGACTTCGTCCCAAGTGATGACCAATCTAGGTATTGGAGGTACCAATCTATCAAATGGAGGGGGTTCATGACCATCATCTTGTTTGAAAATTGTCGAAAAAGCCTCAGCAAATAACTGACTCTACTGATAAGGGTCCACAATCGATATGCCTGTTGAGTCTACCAACGTTGCAATTTGGTTGTTCAAGTGGGAATTCTGTTGGACATGGGCAAAGAAGGTTTTTGGTTTGCTACTGGCGTTTGCCGCGATTCTGTATTCATATCTGAAGCGTTCTTCCTTTTCAATTTTCACGGCTTGGTCTCGTTGAGTTTTGTACACCTCAAAAGCTGCAGTCGAATCTAGATTTTTGAATTCAGCCCAAGCAATATCTCTGAGTCGAAGTTCTCATTTAACCTTCTTCGTCACCCAGGGCTTGTGTTTCTTCTTCTTGGGAAGCCCAATGGGAACTGCTCGGTCAGTCAACCAGATTACATATGCTTTGAGGGACAACCATAGTTTGTCAACTGAGGACATTGTCATCAGGGATTGCCAGTCCAGAAGCACAGAAACCTCGGTTAGAATTTCAAGATTGATTGCAGAGAAGACTCTACGTGGTAGCGAAGTAGTTGTGGGCGTAGAAAAAGTTGTGTGCATGTCAAACTTCAGGACCGCATGATCACTCTTGGCAAGAGGGGCGCGCACAGATAAGCCTGATACTGATCTTGGATAGCGGGAGAATACCAGATCCAGCATAGATGGCTGCTGCCCAGACCGATGCCTTGACGGGAGATTCAACATGTTGCAATAGAAAACAATCTTCAGTCACGTCAAGAGGGGCCTGGCCGAACCAGGAAGATGATGTACAAATTGATGCGGGCCAGTCGATCATGGGAGCGTTGAAGTCTCCTAATATCAAACATTCATGAGAAGATGAAACGAATCTTATCGCTTCGAGTAAATGAGCATTGTCCTGGGGGTCGGCAAGAGGCGGCCTGTAGACAGCTAACACGGGCAGGCAAAACCCAGAAATGCTCAGCTTGCAATAGACGGCATCGAATTTTGTTGTAGGTTGAGCATTAGTGGGTAGAATACAGTTGGACGGTTTGAGATCAAATTTAACATACACAGCAACACCTCCACCTCGCCTTTTTTCTCTGTCACATCTGAAGAGGGCGTTGCCCTGTAGGTGGATTTCCAAGTCCTTTACTGCTGGAGTCAGCCAAGTCTTGGTGATAGCTATCACATCTGGGGAATCATGCATGGCCAGTGTAAATATTTCGCTGAACTTTGGAAATAAGGAGCACGAGTTGGTATAGACGATGCTGAGCTGTGAAGTTTGAGGGGCAGGAATTAGGAAACAAGCAGAATAAGGGGTATCAGAGATAGCATCGTTGTTGGGGGTATCTACTTACACACATATCCATGTATACATGCACAAGTGCAAATCTATGCATTACTGTGCATGTGGTGTGTGATATGCACACTTTATCATGTGTATCGGTATTTTTCATGTGCTTTGTTCAATAATCTACATAAACCTTTGTGCTGAATTTTGTTTGGTTTCAAACTGCTTCATCCATTCCAAACGCACACATGTGCTGATGGCATAAATGGTAGAGAACTGTTCTGTCTACTGTCATCATTGGCAGACTCTCAGCTTATCATGGCTTCTCAGTCAAAAATGGTTTCTAATATTTGCAGATTGACTCAGCTATGGTGCACACCATTAAATTGGTCTCAGTTCACTGGTACTCAACTATTATCTTATTGACCCAAGGGGGATGAATGACAGTGTCAGCTCCTGTGGGATTTGAAATGCAACTGGATACAGTTAAGCAATTTGATATTGGCATTCTACTATTTTTCTTCTCCATGCTCCTCTTGAAGTATTTTTATATGGTGCTTGTTGTTTCTATGTTAGAATTCTATACAGTAGTTGTTTTCATACCACTCTAAAGTCAATAAAATCAGTGCTTATAATACACCAGATTTGGTTCATTCAATTGATCTATGCTCCTCTTCACACAAATTGCTTTCTGTCAAAAAGAAATATTGTTCCTTGCCTTTCAATAATTGTAGATTAGGGGGTGCATTGGCAGAATTGATAGAGTATCATACAAAAATGCTTTGTGGCGTATTGCAAGTCATTATGTTCTGCTTTTCAGTATCACCGTTGTCAGCCAATAAAATGCTTAGCAGCGTTATATTCTGAGTTCAAATTCCACTAAGGTCAACATTGTCTTTCATCCTTGGGGGGGGGGGGTAAGTACCGGTCATGTACTGGGGTCAATGTAATCAACTTATCCATTCCCACCCTGAAACTGCTGGCCTTGTGCCAGAATTTGAAACTGATATTTCTTTCAAATCTTTGTGATTTGGCTTCAGATCCCACTGAGCTTAACTTCATCTTTTATCTCTCTGGGTCACCAGAGTCAATGTAATTGATAACTAACCATCCCTCAATTTCAATTTTTGTGCCTCTGATTGAAACAGAGGACTGTTTGGATTTGGGAGATTTGTTCATTGCACCACATTCATTGTAATAGCATTTGTCTGTGTCTTCAAGCTCTGTTAGGCCTTGGATATCAACTGCATAACACACCTGGAATAGAAAGAGACAACTATCGTCTCAACCAACCTGAACCTGTACTAGGTTTAATTACTTCTTTTTAATGAAAAACTCTCAATTAAGCCTAGTATCTTACCAATTGTTCACTCCAGTGAGACGATCTCTGTTCTTGGAGCTATTCGGATAAATGCCTGGCAAACTTCTCAAAGCTCTTAAGAGTAGTTTAAACCTGATCAAGTAAACCATTGGTCAAAGATATTCCAGATATGACTTTCCTGTCTTTTAAGGATATCTAAAATTATTATCTGTGTCTTCTATTTCAGTACAGTAGTGTGATATTTGGGTGAAATTTGATTATTGTTAGCAGCTGAAACAACCATGTAGAGAGCTTCAATTATCAGGGAGTTGGCTAACGTTAGAATAGGATGTTGTTACTGGACAAATAGCAGTAGTAAAAAGGGAAGCAAGATGATGCAGGATGTGAGGTAGCTGACAAAGTGTTGGGGAGGAGGAAGTGAGATGTGGGATGGAACGCAGGAATTGTGTTGGTAGAAGGTAATAGAGAGATGAAATGTAACAAATGTGATTGGAAGTGAATGAACTCGGTCACTTGTGTGCTGTGCAAGAGGTCATATTATCAAGACAGAGAAGGGTCATTTGTTAAGGTTTGTAGTTTAAGGCCTTGTCTGATGTTGATGCAAACATAGCTCATCTCTTCCATAGCATTTGTGTCTAAGAGATAGAGGACAATACAAAGGAAGGATTTCTACTTCTTTTCTTTAATGCATCAGCAGATGACTAAAAGTCATCAAACAGGAATATGGGGGGGGGGGGTATCAGCATTCATTCTTTTTCTGTTGTGGTATTATTATTATTATTATTATTATTATTATTACTATTATTATTATTATTATTATTAGTAGTAGTAGTAGTTAGTAGTAGTAGTAGTAGTAGTAGTAGTAGTAGAAGCAGCAGCAGCAGCAGCTGTTTAAGTTCTATTACCTCTGGCCCAAGGTAAAGGCTGACTGTTAAAAGTGTCCCTGTTGTCAATGTACTTTATCACTTGTGAAGGAGGAGGAGGAGGAAGCTTGTCAATGACTGCAATGTTGCCATTGTTGTTCCTGCAGTAGTGTGTGCGTGTGCGTACATGTGTATTTGTATATATGTGTGTGTGTGCACACACATTTTATTCTAGCTAAATAGATTGCATAGCATCATTTCCTAAATAACATTTTTTTTTCTCATTTATCCTCATCAAAAGTAAATTAGGTCACATATCTTTCTATTGATGTTTAAATGAAATGGCAAGAAATAGTGATTAACCCATTAATGCAAAGCGTCCAGAAAAATGGACGCAGGTAGAATTACTATTGCTCGTTAAGTAAACTACCTATTAAGCTTATTTTTGGTATAGTCTGCCTCTAAACTGGTGCTCTATGAATGAGCAAGTGCTGCATCCAAACGAACCAACTATACACAAACCAAGTAAGAGGAATTTTTCCTGCATCCATTTTTCTGGATGCTATGCATTGATGGGTTAAATATGAAGCGCAGCCGGTTCATAAAGGAGGAGGGTAAATAAGAATTTGTTATATGTATGTCATTTCATAAGTCTTGAGTATTTCAGATGAATGAGTGAAACCAATTCAGTGAAATAATTGAATAACCTTAATAATTTCTGTATAACTATTTACCATGATGCTCACCATTTAGAACTTCTTTTTGACTTGGTATTTCACCATTTTGTTTGCCTTCAATCATATTGTAATCTCCTGACACATGTCATAAAGCCAACCACCCCTGTGCCTTCCCCATTCAAATACACTCCCACTGGGTGGTGGTGGTGGTGGTGGTGGTGGGGATATTCTTTTTTAAATCTTTCAAATGACATGGCAACCTCACCAGTGCTGGTGGCATGAAAACAAAATGGCAGCCAGAGTGGACTATAAAGTGGTTGGCATTAAGAAGGGCATACAGCCATAGAAACCATGTTAAAGCTGATATTGGAGTTTGATGCATCTCTGTGACTCACTACTGGATCTTATCAAACCGTCTCACCCATGCTAGCATGGAAAAACGAACATTAAATGATGCTGACAATGATGTTGATGATGATGAAAATTTATTTCATATTTAATTGACTTTTTTGTCTAGCTGCATTTATTTTGAATTCAAGAAGGATAAACACAGCACTGTTGAACCTTAATTTGGTTGTTTAACAATTGGAATTCACCTCTATCTTATTCTTTTTTAAAATTCATGGAACTAAGCATTAGGGCACTGCTCTGCAACCTTTTCTCATTTGTGGTACACTTATATTCTTTTCAAAATTCAGTGGTACACCTGAACTAAAAATTTAACTAAAGGTATTGGGAAAAATTGTATTCAGGTTATACGGTGGAGTACCTAACATCATCTGGTGGCACACTAGCTGCAGAGCACTGTCATAAGCCCTTTTACTTGATAAAAGGATCAGAACTAAAATACATAATTTCTAATAATTTACTGGTAATTTCTGAAACTTGAAGAGATGAAAGGTAAAAACTATCCTTGATAGAATTTGAACTTGAAACAATGATGCTTCACACTTGAGATATTAGAATAGCAATAAGGCTTTTAAGAGATCTGGTTAGCTTTTCCTGATGGCCATTTTTAACCAATTCCCTGATAAGAATAATGATAATGACAATGATTTTCTTCTTTTGTTTTTTGTATGTAAATGATAATACAAAACTACTTTTGTATCTCTTCTAGCGTTGCAAGCAATGTCCATTAAGCTGGTGTCCAGCGGCAGTTACAATGTGCGGGCATCCGAAATGGCCCATGATCGGCAGCTGAAAACCATCACCTGTTTGGTACACTTTCTGGACGATACAGAGGAATATTTCGAGATTGATGTGAGTCCATAAATCTGTATTTCTTTCCACAGCAACATCAAAGATGAGCAATTCTTCTTCCTTGTCTTTCTTATAATCATCATCATTGATATTAGCTTTATATTCTGTCTTGAAATAAGATTCCCAATTCTTGTTTTACTTGATTTTGTATTCATAATTACCTCACTAATTTCTTTCTTTTACTTCCAAAGCCCTCTTACACCTTCTCCCCAATATCCAGCTTCCTCTTTCTGTTCTGCTGTTACTATTATGAAAAGCCAGTTCTTATAATTCTTACTCTTCTCCTCACATTTTGCCACTCTCCTCTCCCCCCATCCACAACACTGTTGATCTCTCTGACAAATCAATTCTTTACAGAGTTAAATTCCATGGAAAATATTTTGTTTTCTTAACCATCCCTTTCGACTATTTTGTAATATCCTCTCTTTTACTGATTATAATGTTCTGAAATCTAGATTTGTTAACTTGATGCTGGTCCCACATAAATACAAAAAATTTGACTCAGCTTTTCTCTTCTTATCACTTTTAGTGTGTTTTAACACCAAACTCCATTATATGAGATACTTTTGCATTCATTTCCAGAATCCTAACTCTTTGGAACTGTTTTTTCCTTCTCTCTCTCTCTCTCTCCCTCTGGGAGCTCTATTACTTTTAATACTCATTTTTGCCTAAGAGTGGCTTGGAGTAATGTGAAGTTAAGTATCTTCACATACCAGGAATCCAACCCTTAACCTTATGATTGAGAAGCCAACTGCTTACCCACTTGGCCTTCTACTTTTATTAGACTAGTAGTGTACTGTTTATTCAGTCAACAATACATTTCAGAAAGATCTGGCTCAATAATAAGTGACTATTTTGTAACTTTTTTTTTTGTTTTTCACAAATTTCCTCACTTTGACTCGATTGTTTGATCAACTTCCTTTCTCATCTGAGCTAGGTTAGGCTTTCCTGGTCTAGCCACTATCCTATTGTCCTGCAAGATCAATTCTTCAACAAACTCAGGAATATCACCTGAAAACAAGTGCAGAGAATATTCTTTTGTACTCTGGGCACAAGGCCTGAAATTTGGGTGGGGGTCAAAATTGTCAAAAGGAGTTATAATTTCTTCTCTCCTCCCCACCTCACAATGAAGGCTTTCTGTACAAATGTTATTTCTCTTTTTCCACATGATATAAAACTTATTCCACTCTTTGAATTAGTATTTATTGAACCAGCACATCTCTAGTTTCCTTTGATTCTGCTCTTTACTCTACATTAATGTTTCTTAAAGATTAGAATGATAATTCACTTATTATTTACTCTTTGTAAATATCTTTAAAGAACACTCACTTCAGGACCACAGAACTCTATTTTTCCCCTCCATTGACTGACACATTCCACAAAGATGTAAAATACCTCCTGAATCCCGGGTTGTTTTGAAGGCCTGTATCTTAGTTTTGGTTTTATGATGTTAAATAGCAGCTAAATATTCCCTCTACTTCCAGAACATTTGGTATTCATGACCATCCAAAGTGAATCAAGGGTTTTTTGAGTGATTAGGATTGTCTTACACCATAATCTTTTACATATTAACCCAGGTCAGCCTTTATCTAACAGTGGCAGGCTCATCTTTTTATGAATTACATTGTCCAAAGAATTTTGTCTTTTTGCATGATTGGAAGATAATTTGACTGCTTTTTCTAGCAAGTAAAGCAGATACACAGAGGGTCCCTTGCTGGCTGCAAACAACCAGTTTATAACAGATAGCATTGGGTTTCTAATGGACAGATAAGGAACTGGTTATTTGAGTAACAAATGGAATGAGTGATACTGTAAGGAGATTATACACTAGTTGACTATTTGGACCCCAGGTCAGTCCTGATATATCAGACTTATGATCAAAGATCTTCACCATTCCTTCTTTTACTCAAACACAGTGTTTCTAAAAGTACATCATCTAATATGTCCTTTGTTTTTTTTTTCTTTGCACAGTAGTGAGTTGAGGAAGCTTCTGTTGCTCTTTCTAGCAAGCTGAGCAATCTCATAGGGATGTCCTGGTTCATCCAAGGTCATTTTAAGTTGTACAGCCCTAGGTCAGCCATGAACCTATCATCGAAGACATTCTAGCCATGACACCCCCTCCCCATTTTGTATATAACAGACTGCACTGTTCAGTATATCCTTCTTTATGTAGTATGTTTGAATATGGTTTTGCTGCTGTTTCTTGCTAGTTAAGCAGCTATACACATGCCTCTGTATTTGTCAAAGGTTCCCTTAAATATTTCTGAGAGCAAAGTTAATGACAATTATTGGTTATTAAGATTAGTTAAACTGTATCTTAGGCAGTGATGGGTTTGTTTTCTCTCTGTATAAAGGCCAGACAATATAAAGTGATATGACGTTTGTTGTAGGTATAATCTTTGTATCTCTTGGTACACAGTATCTCTGAATGTTGTAAAAGGGGATTTGCAGCATAAAGGGCATCCAACCATAATGCATTATTATTGCAAAAGGATTCATTTCCAGGACAAATGGCTGTAGTTGGGGCTCCTGTAATCTACCCTCACTCTACCACCCAAATGGCTTTCAAAACATCTCTTGTGCCCTTCTGCCATGTTCAATTTAACATATACATTGGAGTATAGATACATTCTCATACAAACTTGCACTTGTACACTCATTTACTTAAGCACACATTCTCATGTTTGCATACACACACACACTCTCTCTCTCTCTCTCTCTCTCACACACACACACAAACAAGCATGCGCGCTCATGCATGCAGAAGAACCAAACCCTTTATTTGGTGTGACTTCAGCTCTCCAATCATAAATAAATATATATTGTGTAAGTAGGTTGACCTACAAGGCGGAGAGAAAAGAATCTGCTGCTATTATTACCAAGTTAAACTATAATGGATAATGACTAGTGTTGGTAGTGACATTTGAAGTTAGCCCAAGATGATGATGATGACCACCACCACCACCTCCTTCCTTAGCACCCCTCCACCTTCTCCTCCAACCTCCTCTCCTCATCTCTGTACTACTTTTTAAAACATTTTTACTAAAGCTATACTAAGGGTAACTAAAGGTAACATTTTTAAACTCCTTCTGCAGACAGGTTATTTGAAGAGTGACACAATCATGTCTCTTGTACATTTGGCTTTCATTCAACTATGGTAGCAGCTGAATAATATTAAGGCTGCAATTTATTCACATGCAGCATTTTTCAGAACTTGTTACTAATTCAGTTCTTAACCAAATTGAAAACTCTTAACATTTTTGAGGAGGACTAGTCCCTGGTTACATTTTGCATAAAAAACAAATTGAGATTTGGTCTAGTAGAAAAAAGTTTTCATCAAATTTTGTAGCAACGTTATAGGAGAGTAAGTAACAGCACCAATCAAGTTTAAATCTAAATAACTTTTTTATTTTAAAAACAAAATATGTTTATCTTAGCTTCAATGATAGAAGAAAGCATGTAGAATTTCATAGTTCTGGTCCCATGCAACAAAAGTTTGTATCAAAAAAGTTGTGAGGTAAAATATCATGAAAAAAATAAAAGGCAAAAAATTGGATTTAAGTATAATTAACTTTTTTTATTTTAAAAACAAACTATATTTTAATTAAGCTTAAGTGATAGAGCTCAATTTGAGGAATGTCATGTTATCAATCTTATACAATGAAGTTTTAAAAGAAAAGAGTTATGAGGCGCAGGAGTGGCTGTGTGGTAAGTAGCTTGCTTACCAACCACATAGTTCTGGGTTCATTCCCACTGCGTGGCACCTTGGGCAAGTGTCTTCTATAATAGACCCAGGCCGATCAAAGCCTTGTGAGTGGATTTGGTAGATGGAAACTGAAAGAAGCCTGTCATATATATATATATATATATATATATGTATATATATATGTATGTGTATATGTTTGTGTGTCTGTGTTTGTCCCCCCCCCAACATCGCTTGACAACCGATGGTGGTGTGTTTACATCCCCGTAACTTAGCGGTTCAGCAAAAAGAGACCGATAGAATAAGTACTAGGCCTCCAAAGAATAAGTCCTGGGGTCGATTTGCTTGACTAAAGGTGGTGCTCCAGCATGGCCACAGTCAAATGACTGAAACAAGTAAAAGAGTGTTTGTTTCTTAAATCTGAGGGTGATAATGTAGTTCTATACTTTTTTACGAATATAGTTCTATAAGGGGACTTTTAATATATGTCACAGGAATCACTGGGGTAAGGAAAGAATTATCGACACCACTAATTGACACATTTTACACAATATTAATTAGCATAATAGCATAGCTGTGGATTACAAGGAAAAATGCAAGCAAGAGAAATAATATTCTTAAGATTATAAACCTGGAAATGTACAAATTATTAAACTTGGAAAAGTTCAGGAAAAGTTATTACATCTGCTAAAGTACAGAACAAGAAATTTTTTGCTTAAAATATTGCAGCTAAGGATAAAATTTGAATATTAAAAATTATTTGATTTTAATTTACAATGTAACATTATAATTAAAAAAGGTACCATCATTTTGTTAAACTATTGACACACTAGAATACTTAGAAAATGAGAGCCAGAAGTACCAATATAGCTAAAGTTTTATGCAAAGTAGAATAGTATATATGGTAGGCAAATTCATTATGTAAAGAATAGGGTCAAGACTAAAAATGTGAAGACTCGGCAAGAACTTAAACAATAACTCAAGCAAATTTTATTGTGAATTTGTTGTTATAGGTAGATTTTACTGTAATATATAACTAAATTCTGTATTATTCTTTTTATTGTACTAACTAATTATGTACTATTAATTTTTATAACCTATTTTCAAATTTCTAATTATTAATTAATAATTTTTAAAATAATTTTTTTTAAAGTGCAAAATATATTTTAATTGCATTATTTTTCATTTTCAATAGAAGTAACAACTAATAACAAATAGAAGTAATAACTTGTAATAAAATTTTTAGTTTGAATAAAAGCTAATATTTTTTAAATCTAAATATTTTATTTGAAATTTTATCCTTAGCTGCAATATTTTAAGAATTTTCTTGTTCTGTACTTTGCCAAATCTAATAGCTTGTCCCGAACTTTTCTTACATTTTCCCATGTAATTGCTAATATCATTTACTAAATGATCTGTGATTTGGTTTGTTGTTATTTACATTCGACAAAAAATAGATTTAGAGTGAAAAACACCTTTGCCTTAAGAAATGATGGCTGAATGCTTATTGTGAAAGGGTTTTCTTCATGTGGAAGAAGAGAAGTGGATTCTTGTGGTATTCAGATTTATCAGATGATTGGAATGAAATCAATCAATATTCTCAAAGCTTAGTTTTGTTTGGCCTCAGTGTCTGGGAATGGGGGTTCAGCTAACTTTTGATTTGGGAGTTCCTCAGACATATTTGATGACTGGAAATCTGGTCAATATTCCTCAAAAATTTGATTCTAACAATAATGGAAATAATTTCGATTTGCAACATGGTTGCTAATAATTTACTTGTTGGCAATGATTTTTAACTGGGTCAGTGTCACCTCTTTGGGGGCATTGTGAACTCAGAAGAGGCCAGTAGATATTGAGGTTGCTATGAGAAGATATGTTAGAAGTTTAGAGCAGTTATAGCTTTTCTGTGACATAAAATATTTAAGCAAGGTAACATTACTTCTATTTTAAATGTAAAAAAAGAAATCTTTGTCAGAATAGGAATCTGTGTGGTACCCTGAAAGGAGGCGGGGACATTGTGTTATCAGTGAACAGAAATATGATTGGGGATTGTTGCAAGGTGGTCCCGTGTAATTATCTTGTAGAAGTTTTCCCTTTGTTTTGTAATTTTCTTGAAATTAGTCACCACAAGTCTATAAAAAGAGATACAAACTGATGAGATATAAGAAAATATGGATAATAAACCACTCTACACTATTAGCTTCTGTCTTTTGATTAAAATATTTTTGCTTTTGAAACAGATTAGGTTTAGAGATTTGGTGAAATGGAGTCACGGAGCCACTGAAAGTGGACAGCCACTGCTTTGTGGATATTATGACACTCACCTTAGCAAGGGTAGGGCTTGTGACAGGTGGGTGGAGAAGGACATCCAGGCTGAATGCTTGCAATAGAATGTACTTTGCTAAAGATGCCCAAATACAAAGTCATTTTGAAGTAAATGATAAAACCTACCCAAGAACATAGAATGACTCACTGCCATGCAATTTCCATTTATTTGACTCAGCAGTAACAGAAGACATCTGTTGTAATTCACACTGGGACTGGACCCAAAGCTGCATAGTTATGAAGCCAATTTCTCAACCACATAGCTATTTCTACCTTCATTCTATATCATTGAAAGAAATTAGAACAGATTATTATCTTCTCTTGAAATCGTTAACTTTCTCTAACGAGTCCTCTTCATCTTCTGGTAGGTAAACTGAGTTCATCCTTTTGTTACCGTGTTTATTTTGAGATGCTCTGTGTTTCTTTCAATTATTTTAAATATAACAAAAAATTTGGTAAAATAACTTAGTTATCATTAAGCTAGTGTTAGGAGCAAAAATTGTGACTAAGGTTTGGTGGAAGATTTTAATTCAAACCTTATGAAAGCAAGACATTTGTACAACAGAACCAGAGGCAGTTTCAGCTGGGTTGGTATTGAAAGGGTTAAGAAGATAACTGAAAGACCTGATAATGTCTATATAGCAGTGGACTTTGAACCCTTTATTTCCTATCATTGATCATTTTATCAGCTATTAATTCTAGATTGTCTTCAACTATATAGTGAACCAAAGTTATAAGTAAGTTTCTTAGCTCAAAGACTTTCATGTTGTTGGTACAATGCTCATTGTACATTAAATTCTTTGACCGTCAATATGTCTGGGCATTGTTCTTTATAGTTGGGATTTTATTATTTTTTTTTTTTCAACCTCATTTTGATATTACTCTCCAATAGCACTTTGACAAACTTAGATGTTGTGAGGCCAATATAATAAAGTCTGAATTCTCTTTCCTCTAAACCAACATCTGTCAACTACTTCATTCTCTCTCAAACAAAATTCTCTTCTATTTCTAACTGACTTCTGATTTCCAAACTATATTCTTCATTATATCTTTGTTCTGAAAAGTTTTGTGTGTGTGTGTGTTTCCTATATACAATCCATGCTCATTATTATTGGCATCTATCACCTGGATACCAACCACACAAACTTCCAGTTAATCTGGTATAAAATTTCTCCTTCAATTCTTCCAAATGTATTGGGGTGTCTGGAAGGTTTGTGCCAATTTTTAAAGGAAAGAAAAAGGTCAATAAATACTTACCGTTACATTTTTAATCAACCAAATACAAACCATTTTGTTGCACAATGCGTCTCCATCTTTCCTTAAACTTGAAAATACCCTCTTCCCAGAATTGAGGTGGTTTCATGGCAAAGAATTCATCAAGGTATCTTTTTACGACATCCAAGGAATTGAAATTTTTACCATTAAGACTATTCTGCTGAGACCTGAATAAGTGGAAATCCGAAGGAGTAATATCTGTTGAATATGGAGGGTGCAGCCGAGCTGCAGCAATTTTTGTCTGGTTCCCAAAGAAACATGCAGTCTTGCATTATCATGTTGGAAAACAACACTCTTCCTGTTGGCCAATTCTGGGTGTTTCTCTTGAATTGCTGCTTTTAACTCGTCCAGTTGTGTGCAGTATTTCTCAGAATTGTCCGGTTACCTGGGAGAAGCTCATAGTACAGAATTCCTTTCCAATCCCACCAGACACAAAAGCAAGATTTTTGCAGTGGCTAAGGGTGACTCATGTCACTTACTCCAGGATTGCTTCTCTGAACATTTCGGTAGATAATCCATTTCTCATCACCTGTCACAATTTGCTTTAAAAAAGGCGTGTTTTCATTCCATTTATAAAGTGAATCACAGATGGAAATGCGATCCAAAAGGTTCTTCTCACTCAACTCATGTGGTACCTAAACATCGTAGTGATTTGTGTACCCAAGCTTTACCAGGTGCTCATGAATGGCGGATTTTGACAGGTTGAGGCTTTCTACCAATTCTCAGGTTGTGCAATGTGGGTTATTCTCAATTAATGACTTGATTTGGTCATCATCTGTTGTGGATGGTCTGCCTGATCGCTCTTTATCAATAAGGCTACAATCTCCAGCATTTTTCCCTTTACGGAAAAAGAAAAGCATCACGTGCCGAAAATGAACTTTCTTATCTTCCATTTTAGAGGGTTACAGAATTAACATGGATTATAGGAACATAACCCTTCTTCCACGAAAAGATAGCTTAAACTGTGCTCTAAATAGAGTTGTAGTCAAATCCTATTTTATGGTCTGAACCATGTTCTAAAATAAGTCAAAAGGTAAGCTGCTATAAATCGGCACAAACTTTCCGGACAACCCAATATTTGCTGTTCCTTTTGCTAAAATGTTCCAACCTCTGCAGTTGTTTCTTCTATCAATTGTTTTGCTTTGAAGACCTCTGACTTGATTCATTTCTTTGGAAGCTGAAAATTCTTCAGTTACTTCAATGCATTCAACTTCTCTTTGCAGGTGTGATCAGCAAACTCTCTCTCTCTCTCTCTTTTTCCAATTTAAGAAAACATTATATTTAGTACCCAAGAAGAGTAACTTCTCTGACCTTATCAGCTGCCAAACTATGACACTCACTTCTAACACTTCAGAGTTGATGGAGGCAGTTAGGTTGCAGTTTTACCTCAGGGATGGTTTCTGTAGTTTTAGCTCAACTAGACTTACTTTCACATAGCAGTGGTCTTTCATGATTGTCAACTTAGTTATATTCAACACTAGCAAAGCATTCAAATTTCTCTGATATAACATCATAGATAGATTGCCTGTCTAGAAGCTTCTCCTGTCTCTCATCTTATACACAATTGGAAGTTTCTTGCTAAGTTGTACAATCGCTGCATTTACTTATCAGGCTCCCTCCAACCCATGTTTTCTATTCCATAAGATTTCTTATATTTAGTTGGTTTTTCTTCTAAATTTTCTGCCCTACTCTTATATTTTCCATCAACTATTTAAACTCCTCCTCATCTTTTCAGTCTAGTATTGCTCTTTCTATTAACATTATATTTTGATGTTATTTCATTAGTGTCTAAGTTTTTCATCACTTCCATCAGGTTTCATAGCTTTTCACTTCAGAAACAATAGATGAATGCAGCTTCTTATTTGATTTCGGCCATCACCACCACCGCCAAAGGAAAAAGAGAACAAAAACAAACAAACACCCAACTCATATGACAAGATATTTGCTATTGTTCCACTCCTAAAAAGACAAGAATTTTTAGGTCAGCTTGAATAATGGGGGGTTATGCTGCAGGAAATACATTCCATAACTTGTAAAGGTGCGAAGTTAGTGAGACTCCTAAACCTATTCAGTTTATGCTGCTTACATAAACACACCCATTATATGGCGACTACACTCGTTGTTATATGATGTGTGTAGCATGTTATATAACATGCTGCATTTACACAGGCTGCATTTACAGAACCCTATACTGGAAAATTTAGAAGTTTGGGCTTAAAATATTCTAAAGAAGAGATGGGTCTTCTATGCAACCCTTGAAGAGACGCTTATTTAGCTTTCAAGAAGATAACTATTTCAGTTCTTTGTTGAGGGGATTAGTAGCTGCTATCAATATTCCTGCTAACCTGAGAAGAAAGAACAGCTCTCAGGCTGTACGATGACAATAATATTATTGAAACAAATAACATATCATACACGTAAACTGCAATGTGTGAAGAGTTTGATTGAACTGAAAACAATTTTTATGAAAACTAACAAACCAATGATGTGCTGCCTGTATGAGACCACCCACTCAAATCTCTCTCAAACTCTACCATCTTCCAAAAAGGAATGCAGATAATGATTTTGTCCTAAAAATATTCAATGTTATATGTCAACACATATGCACACACTTGTGTATATACATGCATATACACTTATATATACATGTACGTATATAAACACATCATCTTCATTATCATTTAGTGTCCATTGACCATGGGTTGGACGGTTTGACCAGGGCTGGCACGCTGGAAGGCTGTACCAGACTCCAGTCTGATTTGGCATGGTTTCTACAGCTGGATGCCCTTCCTAATGCTAACTACTCCGAGAGTGTAATGGGTGCATTTACGTTCCACCAGCAGGGATGCCATTTGTGTGACACTGGTACCTGCCATGACTGTGATTTCACTTGGCTTCATTGGTCTTCTTCTCAAGCACGACATAATACTAATGGTCTCGGTCATGGCTTCTGTGAGGCCCAACACTTGAAAGGAGCTCAGCCACTTTGCCTCCATGAAGCCCAACACTCAAACAATGGTTTTTACATGTCACTGGCAAAGGGGCCAGTCACATGACAGCAGCATCGGCCATGACTACAGTTTCATTTCACTTCATGCGTCTTCTCAAGCACAACATATTGCCACAGGTCTTGGTCATTAGTCATTGCCTCTGTAAAGCCCAAAGTTCGAAAATCACGCTTCACCACTTCATCCCATGTGTTCCTGGGTCAACCTCTACCACAGGTTCCCTACACAGTTAGAGATTGGCTCTTCTTTACACAGCTGTCCTCATCCATATGCATCACATGACCATACCAGTACAGTCGTCTCTCTTGCACACCACATCTAATGCCTCTTATGCTTACTCTCTGTCAAACATGCACATTCAGTGAAGCATACTGGCTTCATTTCTTTTAAGCCTATACATGTCCTCAACTGTCACAGCCATGTAGCAGAGCTGTTTGCACACAGGAATCATGTAATCTGCTTTTCACTCTGAGAGAGAGGCTCCTTGTTACCAGCAGGGGTAGGAGGTCTCTGAACTTTGCCCAGCTTAATCTTATTCTCACAGCTATGCTCTTGGAGCATCCACCTCCACTACTTACTTGGTCACCTAGATAACGGAATCTATCTCCTACCTCTAGCTTACCCTGCTGGAAGTTGACAGAGTCTCTTTTCTGCCCATTTCCAGTGTTTATTCTACCAGTGCCTCTGTTTTCCCTGTTAATCTTCCTCTGATATTGCTGCACCTTTTGTGTTCAATGCTTACACTGGGTACATCTTATGGAGTTTCTACCTATTCCTTGTCTACAGATCGAGCAGGGTCATCTACCTGAAGGGATTTATGATTTGTCTGCCTTTCTAGTCACTAAGACTTAGGTTTTTGCTAGTTTATCTCTGAGGCCCTTCGATTCTAGACCTTGCTTCCATACATGAAACTTCTCTAGTTCAGGTAGTGATTCAGCTATAAGAACAAGGTCATCAGCATAGCGGAGCTCCCAGGGGCAACCCATCTTAAGTTCCTCTGATATTGCCTGGAGGATTATGATGAACAAGAGGGAGTTGAGGACTGATCCTTGTTGAGTCCCTACTTGTACCCTGAATTCTTTGCTGTACTCATTGCCAATCCTCACCTTACTGATAGTGTCCCTCTACATAGCTTGTACAGCTTTCACAAACCACTCATCTATCCCTAGTTTCCACATTGACCACCAGATAAGGGATGGGGGGACCCTGTCAAAAGCTTTCTCCAAGTCAACAAAAGCCTAGCACAGAGGTTTATCTTTGGCTATGTATTTCTCTTGTAGCTGCCTCACCAGAAATATAGCATCAGTGATGCTGCTCCCTGGCACAAAACCAAACTGCATCTCATCTAGACTAACTTCTCCCTAATTAGTTGGACCTTCTCCATAATTTTCATCACCTGATCCAATAATTTAATACCTCTGTAATTATTTCTAAGGCATCACCTTTACTTTTGTAGCAGTTGACTATGGTGCTGCTACACCAGTCACTAGGTATGACTCTGTTGTGAACCACCTGATTTACAATATGGGTGACCAAACATTAACCCACATCACTAAATATTTTAAGCATCTCAGCGGTGATTCATGATGGGCCGGGAGCTTTCCCTGTCTTCATATCCTTTAAATTGAAACCTTTTCATATATACATGCATACTCACAAAAGCATCAAGGTCTAAGTAGGCCCTCCTCACACTTGAGACCATTTGTTGATGTTGCTGTTTGTGCAGATTGGTTTTAAGAATGCTTCCAAGAAAGTATTCTGTTGAATTTATATTTATGAGGAAGTTACAATGTATGATTTAGAGCCTTAGACAGGAAGGAGAAAAACTGATTTTGGGACGTGGAGGGTGGCGACAGATAGTTGAATGGATATTGGAAATGTAGGAATGCGGTTGGATACTTAAGTTGGACAGCTGAATACACAGACCTGGGTCTATCAATAGACTTACTAATTGATTCATAGAATAAGGGAAGAATAGCAGTGGAATTTAGACAGACATGTTGCTGTGCAGACATGTTGCTGTGCAGACATTTTGTTAGGAGTATTGAGGCTATGATGAGAGTAGAGACGGATGGAAAAATGCTTGCTTAGCTGAACAGATAAGGTTAAACAGATTTCTACTCCATTTAGACCTTGATTAATTTGTATACACATGATTAGTATTGATTAACAGTGAATGCTTTTGAGAATAAATACTTTATTTGACCCACCATTGTTGTATTGTGCAGACATTAACATTTAATATGATGCTAATAATATCACAGTGTTATGAAGTCCTTTTTAAGGTTGGAGCTGCTGATCTTATTGTTTGATTAAAAACATAACTTAGGTTTGAATATTTCAATAATTCAGTGGCAAATCTGAACATCAATTAACTTTTGATGGATTAGGTCCATTTCAACGGTAAGAATAGAGATTTGGTGTGTGTATTGATTTGTTTCAGTCATTTGGCTGTGGCCATGCTGGAGCACTGCCTTGAACGATTTTAGCTGAACATATCAAACCCCAGGACTTGTTTTTTAAGCTTCGTATTTATTTTATCCTCTCTTTTGCCAAACTGCTAAAAGTTATGGAGGACATAAACACACCAACACTGGTTGTCAATTAATGATGAGGGGACAAATATAAACTCATAGATAGATATATACATATATATACATATATACATTTGCCATGATAGATCGCTTGCCACTACACATCCTTTATTTTCTCTCCTTGTTTCCTTCTGTGGAAGAGCGTAGGCTCAAAACATTAAAGACTTTCTCACTTCCCGAGCGTTAAACTAATACACCACCTGTCTTCGTCTTTTTTATTTTTTGTAAATTCTCCAATTCTTCTCCTATATATACATTATCATTATCATCATCGTTTAATGTCCGCTTTCCATGCTAGCATGGGTTGGACGATTTTGACTGAGGGCTGGCGAACCAGATGGCTGCACCAGGCTCCAATCTTGATCTAGCAGAGTTTCTACAAGCTGGATGCTCTTCCTAAACGCCAACCACTCCGAGAGTGTAGTGGGTGCTTTTTACGTGCCACTGGCATGGGGGCCAGTCAGGCGGTACTGGCAATGACCTCGCTCGAATCTCTTTACACATGCCACCGGCACAGGTGCCACTAAGGCGACGCTGGTAACGATCATGCTCGAATGGTGCCCTTTTACATGCCACTGGCACAGAAGCCAATTAGCCACTCTGGCAGCGATCACGCTCGGATGGTGCTCTTGGCACCCTACAAGCAGGGGCACAAGTGCCAGTAAGGCGATGCTGGTAATGATCACACTCGAATGGTGCCTTTTATGTGCCACTGGCACGGAAGCTGGTTAGCCGCTCTGTCAACGATCACACTCGTATGGTGCTCTTTGCACCCCGCTAGCACGGATGCCAGTCATTGAATTTGATTTTGATTTCACTTGCCTCAACAGGTCTTTGCAAGCAGAGTTTAGTGTCCAAAGAAGGAAAAGGTACGCATAAGTGGGCTGGTTACGCTCCTGGCATAGGCCACGAGGTTATGGTCTCATTTGGCTTGTATGTATATATATATATATATATATTATATATATATATATACAATGGGCTTCTTTCAGTTTCCATCTACCAAATCCACTCACAAGGCTTTGGTCAGCTCAAGACTATAGTAGAAGCACTAGTGTAGCTAGAGTGTGTGCCACCCCCAGACCCCACAAAAAACACATGTTGCCTGAAGCCCCTACCATCCACCCCCACCCCCTAGCTATGCTAGTGAGTAGAAGACACTTTCCCAATGTGTCACACAATGGAACTGAACCCAGAACCATGTGGTTGGGAAGCAAGTTTCTTACCACACAGCTATGCCTCTCTTTCTCTCTCATACATACACACACACACACATATATATATATATATATATATATATATATATATATATAGTGTTAAGAGAGAGAAAGTCGTGAACAGCTTAAGAACTGCAGATCTTGCTGGTGACATCTCTTAGTTTATGCCGTGGATTTATATTAATTACACAAAAGGTTAGATTGAGTGTTGTGCTGGGTAGAATGTTAAACTATCAGACTGACTGTAGGTAGCTGAGGTGTTGTAATCCTTTATGTTTCTAGCACATTCTTTAACTCTGCACTGTAGTACATACTTAGTAAAAAAAAGAAGAAATAGGCATTGGGTACGCTAGGTCAGATATCCAACTGTGAATCTACTTGACGAAATTTTTCATGTGAATATGTATGAATATCTGAATCCTTAGAACCATCCAGCTCCTCATGGAGTTAATACACCAGAGAAGATAGGATTTAATCCCAATTAGAGTACGTTGCATGAAAATATTTAACAACCTGGACAATCATTTGAATGTTGCATGTTTCCACTGCAATTTCTGCTACATTCATGGCAGAAGTAAACAGTGTAATATATTACATCCATCGAAAAAGTTTAAATGAGTAAAGGGGGATAGAAATTATTGTCTCTGTGAAGTTAAAAGCCATGTTTTGCTGTTTGTTAAATATATAACAAACAATCTGTAGCTCTTTGAAAGTGTAATCACAAGCTCTCTTTCTTAGAACTAAACAGTTACTAAGCAAAATACATTTTAAGTGGTTTGAATATGACATTTCACAACATTCTACATCAGGTTTGTGTGTGTGTGTGTGTGTGTGTGTGTGTGTGTGAGTGTGTGAGTGTGTGTAGACCACAAACCTGTAGGTATTCCAAGAAAATATTCACATTTTCCTTGCACATTCATCTCATCATCATAATCATTATCGTTTAACGTCCGCTTTCCATGCTAGCATGGGTTGCACGGTTTGACCGAGGACTGGCGAGCCAGAAGGCTGCACCAGGCTCCAATCTGATCGGGCATTGTTTCTACAGCTGGATGCCCTTCCTAACGCCAACCACTCAAAGGCTAACAAATGAAAAAGTAAACTGCTCAGTTACATTTTATAATAAAAACTAGTCATCAGATTGTGTAGTGGGGACCAACGTGTCAAAGAATAGACCAAAAGTTTTCTCTGTGTGTCATAAGAGGCAACCAAAAAAGTTTGAGGTAGGATTTGCACTCCAAATTCATAAATCCACCACCAGTAACAGCTGCTCAAACAAACCCAGGAGTTGGAGGGTTGTTGCTTGTGTGGTGTAGAGGCATCATCCGCCAAGAGTAGTAGGAAACCCCCAACAAATGGTGGATGCTGTGACACGCTGTTACAGTACTTCCCCCATACTACTACTACTACCACTACCAGATAGTAATAGTACCGCCATTCAGCTAAGCAGCATTCACAAGACTTCACTAATCAGCAAGTTTTTCCTATTGATAATCTTTAATATAATTCTTTTGTCTTCTCACTGCTTCTTTCTCTTGAAGCAACCTGCTCTATTTCGACTGTTTCTCCTCTTCGATCTTATTTTAAATATTATTTGTAGTTTGTCATTTTAAGCACTTGTATACACTCCTACTCTCTGCCCTTCATTCATCCTCTAACCTCTATTTCTTGAAGTTTTCTATTAACTTCTCTAACTCTCATCAGATTTATCTTTTTGACTAATTGTCATACTGCTCTTTGAGTTTTCTCTCTATTTACTGATTATGGACCTTAAATAAGAATATGTTCCTATTTCATAACACATACACATGCTTTCTCCTATTCATACACACATGCTTTCCTGCATATTCTTCTCACACACACATAATCTGAGGTGGTATCAAAACGTTCCTGGACTAGTTATGTTTAATAAAAAAAATAACTTATTTACACAAGTTTTAACTTCATCCCCTTCAAAATAGTCACCTTGCACAGCAATACCCCAGTCCCAATGTTCCTTCCACTTTTGGAATCCGGCCTAGAAGTTGCTTTCCATAAGCAAGTTGAGAACTTTCTACAAATTGTTGTTGATCTCGACAATGGTGTTCAAACAGGAACCTTTGAGCTCCATTTTCATCTTGGGGAAGAGATGGAAGTCTGCAGATGCTAAATCTGGCAAATAAGGCTGGTGCAAAAGTAATACTATATCCAGTTATTTTCACCAAATGTCCTCCCTCATTTGCTCCAGAATGTTGTTAATTGTCCTCTGACAATCCTAATGCACAAGCTGATGAATTCTCTTCGCATTTTCGGGGGTCACACTCATGGGAGGTCCTCCAGATCACTCATTGTCTTCCAAGGATGTTCTGCTTTTGGAGCACCCATGCCACTCGAAACATTGTGTTCAACCCATTGCCTCATTGCCATAAGCTTGCTGAAGCATGCTCAATGCCTCTGTAGCAGACTTCCCAAGTTTAACACAAAATTTCAGGTTGGCTCTTTGTCCCAACTTCTTGCCCGTTAGAAAAATCGCAGACTACAGCTGACACATGTGATCACAAAAACACAATTTTCACAACTTGCAAAGTAAACCCAGCTATGTCCCTTGGCACACTGCCTCATGAAGGTCAGTGCTAGCCCTCACTGTGCACACAACTGTATGCTGCCATTTGTTGGTGCACTATAGATATTGTCCAGGAACTTTTTGGATACTACCTCATGCATACATAGTATCAAATGTATTTAATAAGCAGTTATTGTATTGTGGTGTGTAGTTGTGTCAAGGATTAAACAGTAATTTACTCCTTAGAATCATCATCAATTCAACATCTGGTTTTCCATTCTTCAATGGAAAACCAGATGAAACTCAGGTAGATTTTCAAAGGCTGGATGTCCTTCTTGTCACCAACCCTCATCTGTTTCTAGTAAATATTTATCTATGAGTAACAAACAGCAGCTCTATGGCCAGATATGTTTTCATGGGTGATTGCAAGAAAATGACAGCATTTGTTTGACTGATGACTTCGTTGTCAATCAGCAGGTGAATGTCAAAAGGTAAAGGACAGCACTGACACACATATACAGTGGATTTCTTACTAATTTTACTCTCAGCATATTGGGTCAGTCAACCTATGGCTATAGTAGAGACCATGCAGTTCCAAAGCAAACTTCTGAATCTCATGGTCATGTCTACACCAATATGTCAAGTATATTTAGTAATTCTCTTCACTGGACATTCTATCATTCAGTGTTTGTGTGCAGTATATTGCTATTGGCTTGCTTCAAAGCCACACTTGGAAGACTAAACATCATATGTTGTTATTCTAGTTGTGGTTGACAACCAAATTAGATCATTCATTTTGTTAAGTGGTTTGATTGTTTAGATCAGGTTATGGGTTATATTGTATAGTGTGTGTTGTGCCAGTTGGGGCATGTTGTATGGTTTCCCAGTAGTGGCACATTGTGTGGTGTGCCAGTCAAAGTCCGTGGGAGTTCACCCACTTCTCCTAGGAGTTCCCTCACTGGAACATCTCTGGAATACTATGGAGCTCCACCATCACTTTCCTCATAATTTCCTCTTGTAACTCAAATCACTTCCTTTTCAGAGTGGTTTTTAGTTTTGGGAAGAGTCAGAAATCACACAGTGCCATGTCAGAAGTGTAGGGAACCTGTCAACTAAGTGATGTGTTGATCTTGACCAGGAAAGCTTGGGTTATGTGATCAGAATAACTGGCTACATTGTTGTGGTGAACTCTCCATAGTTATATAAACTTCCGCAAAAATGCACCACTAGCACATGCAGGTTTTCTACAAACCAACACCCACTCCTACCTTGATTTCCCTCCTTCCATCTCACCCTCACCCAGCCTACCCTCCTTTTCTCCCTCTTTTCCTTCTATGCTGCTTCTATAGCCACAACCATGACTTTCAAGTCCAAGATCAAATCATGATCAGTCTATTCATTTGACATAGTTACCCGTCTACCCTTATTAAAACTGTGCTTTTTCATCTCTGTACCATTGATTGCTACTCAACCCTTACACTCTACTTACAGAACCCAACCCACCACGTCTCCTTATCTACTACCCCATACCCTACTCCCACAATGCACCATCCTTTATCTCTTCTGCCACCTTGTTTCTTCCCTTTCCTATGCATTCCTTTAAGTATCGCTGCAATTTACACAGCATCCTCATCCATAACGTCTTCCCCACACTCCATCCTCCTTCCAAATTCCTTCACTGCTCCTTTTCCTTTACCATCATCCTCACCAAATTCAACCACAGCTCTTTCCACTTAAGGCACTCTTTCCAATACATCTCCAACAACTTGATATATATGTGCTCCAATATTACCTCTCTCATTCAATAAACAGTGGTCAAACCAACTACCAACTGACAGATTTGTAGAGCATCTCAGGGGCATTCAGTATAATAACAAGTCATCTGTCTCTTGGCATTTCTGCTCCACTGGCCACTCCAGCTAACCTCTCTTAGTCTTTTGCTTGACCTCCAACTGCAGATCCCTTACTACTTGTCTTCAGAGGGAACTGGAATTCATTTCTCTCTACAAAGCACACAACCTTTTGTTTAAATTCACTACCTCAGTTTTCTGTCCTGCACTTTTCTCACTTGCTTCAGAATTATGCAGCTATTACCCTTTTTCCTCTTTCCCTTTTACCCCACAGCACTACCTGTACCCGCCAACCACGTTCTCTCCACCCTCCCCGACTACTTCTCACTCCTTACTACCCCCACGCTTACACATATACGCACCCTCAGTACACATGGCTGCCACAGACGTTACACTCACACACATACATGTATCATCATACTTCTTTACTCATTTCTTAGCATTTGTACGCATTACATGTTTGTATCAATACAGTCGTCTCCCTTGTACACATTTGATTCCTCTTTTACTCAGTATTTCTTTCAGACCATCACAATAACATTACTCAGCTGCACTACCATTATGCATTCAGTGGAGTATGCTTACTTCATTTCTCTCCAATCTTCACACATATTCTGCATTCAATATTCCTTTTTAAATATCATACAACATGCACTTCCTACACAAGCAATATACAATCTGCCCTTTGTTTGAAAAGAGAATCCTCTTGTTGCTAGCAGAGGAAACATCTCCCTGTACTTTTTCTACTCTGTTCTAGTTCTGGCTTTAACAACACCCTCCTTCTCTACTAATTAGGTCACCTTGCTAACAGAAGCTCTCTCAAGTATTTCTATGAGGCCATCCAAGCATTGAAGAGAATTTACTTTACTGCTGCTCTCACTGCTAGCTCCTCCTCTTATATCTGCCTCATACAAAGTCTTTCATCACTGACAGATTGCCTGTAAGCCCAGTACACTTTATCTACCTAGGGTTCACTCTCTGCATACCATATGCACTTCCTGCTTACTCTTTTCTTTTTTTTGTATATCAAACCATCTTATTTTTTTGTGATAGCAACAGAGTCTTGTCTTTTTTACTTATTAAAACTTTATCTTCTTCTCCCTTACTCTTGAGGTTCTCAATTATCAGTTTTGTTTCCACATTTGAAATCTCTTGTCTGAGTCTTCTCCAGACTTTGTTGTAAGAACTTGATCATTAGCATAAAGGAGTTCCCACAGATAGCCAGCCTTAAACTTCTCAGAGAACAAGAAGGGGCTGAGAAGCTAATCTTGATGAACATGTACTGCATATGAAATTTCCTACTGAACTCCTTGCTGTCTATCAGTTTGCCAACTGCACCTTTGCATAGGGTGTGCACCATTTTGGTACTTGGTAACAGACCTTCTTCAGATCAACAAATGGTTTTATCAACTTCTTTTTCACCTTTTAATTACCTGTCCTTAATTTGTTTTTCTGTTCAGTTACAATTTTAGTTTTATTCTGGTTGAATGATTAATGTGTTTCTGTTTACCACTGTAAACACCACCACCACCCCCAGAAAATCCTGAAGCTTCGCTTTCTGCAGCCATCCATCTCATAAGAATTTCTCCAATGTTCCACTTTGGTTGTTTAGCTCTTTGTAAAAAGAAATATCCACCTGTAAAAATATTTGTTTCAAGAAATTTTTGCAGGAGTTTGGATATTCTAAAGCATCCAATTGGCAGTGGCCTGGAAAAATAAATTCTGTCTGATTGAATATATACTGACAAATAACTAAATATAATCCATTCTCTTGACATTGCTTGTTGTTATGATCTTCCATTTCCATCTTCATTTATTTTGCAATCATTTGACTTTCATGAAATGTAGTCAGTCTCAGCTAGTGGTTACTGTTATGCTATCTTAATTTGGGAAGAAATAACAAATTCTGCTTGAAGAAATAGAATCTCTCTCTCTCTCTCTATCTATCTATCTATCTATCTACCTACCTCCCTCCCTCTCCTCTCTCTCTTGCCCCCACTCTCCTCTCCCCCCTCTTGCTCTTTCTTCCTCCGTCCCCTCACACTTTCTTCCTCTTTCTCTCTTTCTCATTGGCATTAAGATGTGTAGAAAGATCTATCCAGCTGTAAAAATCTTTGTATCAATTACATCTGCTTTCTTATAAATAGTGTCACCAGTTGTTCTACTTACAAATCTCATTTCCCAGCTGTGTCTTACTTTTGTGTAACCTCATGAAAAAATAAATTCAAAATAGAAATGAAATGAAATGAAGATTTTTTTTTTTATTCTATTTTATTGAAGAATGTTTCCAGAAATATTCATGCGTCCTCTGAGCCAACAGTATTTGCTTTTATGTTAGTCATGTGTCTGGCTCAACACCCCTGTCATCCAGCCCATCATCTTCTGCTTAAGAAACTTCTAAGCTGAAACCATCTGAAAACATTGGTCCTTATTAGCTGTTGTTATTTGAGTTTCCTCTTTATTTTGCTCTGGTCCCCAATTTCTATGCTTCATTTTGTCATGCTTTCTCCATAACTTGTCTACCCTACTTCTAGTGGTCAGGATGCCATCATCTTCTATACTCTCTGCCCACATCACTGGCTATCACTTACCATTGTTGTTTAATAATGCTATCATTTCAACTTCTGCCATAGTCTCTTCTGACCACACCTCAACATCCAATGCTTAGAACAGCCACTTTTTCACTTATCTATTTCAGAAACGGAGTAAAGCTCAGGCATTGCTTGAGAAAGTCTATGATCATCTTGAACTCATTGAAAAAGACTACTTTGGTCTTCAGTTCTTAGAAGTTGCACCAACACCTGAAGGAATGGTAAGTTTCTAGAGTCATCCATTAATTTTCCCTTTTATTTATTTTTTTTTTTTACATTCACTGCTATGTTTATGTAGTGAAGGCACATGGCACAGTGGTGAGCTCACAATCATGAGGTACTGAGTTTGATTCCCAGACTGAGCTGCATGTTGTGTTCTTGGGCAAGACACTTTATTTTGTATTGCTTCAGATCACTCAGCTGTAGAAATGAGTTGCAACGTAACTGGTGCCAAGCTGTATCATGGCCTTTGCCTTTTCCTTGGATAACATCAGTAGTGAGGAGAGAAGAGGCTGGTATGCATGGCCGACTGCTAGGCTTCCATAAACAATGTTGCCTAGAATTGTTCCTTGGTGGGGAACTTTCTTGGTGCAATCCCATGGTCATTCATAACCAAAGGGTCTTAATGCTTATATAGGATTTACTAACCCCTTAGTTGCTAAGCTTATCTGAACAGTGTATACTTACATATATATAGTTTTATGTCTATATTTAATTAAATCTGAATAATCGTATTTGGTAAGCAATTATTCTGTTTATTTTATTAATTTATTCAAAGACAGTTTTACCTGTTGATCTTATTCTTGTTTCCGAGAAACACTCCAAAGCCCCTAGAATACTACCAGATGCATTGACAGGAATAAGATATTTCATACATGGAAATGTAGCTAAATCTGAATATCTTCCGATACATATATTGTCCTTCACTTCATTTTTACTGACAACAAGATTTAAATAATTGTCATTTTGCTGGGGTTCTTTAGAACCATGAAAAAGACAATGTGAAAAGTTGCCATGTAAAATTACAACTGGAATTATGACATATGGTAGCCAATATTGTGCTGCCAGTCCTTGTGGTCTGTGAGAGTTTACTTCCCAGACAGTAGTATTTATATGCACAATAAACACTGCACAGTATTGCCATAAAATTTGCACCAGTAAAAAGAAGGTTCACTCATTAACATTGGGTGTTTTAAAGTTTATAATATAATCATATATGTGAAGGTTACATATGACCTAGTGGTTAGGGTGTTGCACTCACAATCACTAGATCGTGGGTTTGAGTCCTGGGCCAGTCTGCGTGTTTTTGAGCAAAACATTTCATTTCATGTTGCTCCTGTCCACTCAGCTTTAAATGGGTCACCCCACGACAAATTAGCCCCTTCTGATCAGGAAGACTGTTAGCCTGCTCTCCCCTAGCCAGTGGAATGGCATCATTCAATGGTTAAAACAATGTGAAACGCATTGTGACCAGTGATGCATACAAACATCTGATAGTCTGGTCAATATTCTGATACCATGAACATAATAATCATCGTCATCATCGCTTAATGTTCACTTTCCATACTGGCATGGGTTGCATGGTTTGACATGGGGGGTGGGTTGGTTAGCAGGGAACTGTCTAGACTCCAGTTGTCTGTTGTGGCATGGTTTCTATAGCTGGATCCCCTTCCTAATGCCAACCACTTAAGAGAGTGTGCTGGGTGCATTAATGCATCACCAGCACAGGTGCATTTTATGTGGTACCAGCACCTGCAAAGGACCAGCCTGTATGTGTGGAAGACTGCAATTTTACTTAGCTTGATGCTTCTTATCAAGTACAGCAAATCACCACATCTCCTGGTCCCTTGTCACCTCCTCAGTGAGGCCCAGCATCCTAAGATCCTTTCTCACCACCTCGTCCCACATCTTCCAAGGTTTACCACTTCCACAAGTACCCTCCACGTTTAGAGCTCAGCACTTCTTTACACTGCTGCCCTCATTCATATGCATCACATGACCAAAACAGTGGAGTCTTCTCTCTTGCACAGAACATCTGATGCCTCTTATGCCCAGTTTTCCTCTTAAATCATTTACAATCTGTCATGCATGTACACTGACATCACCCATCCAGCATCACCTGCTAGCTTAGTTTCTTCCAAGCCTTTGCAAGTCCTTTGTAGTCAAAGCCCATGTTTCACTGCCAGGTAACATAGCTGAGCATACAGAGGTATCAGCCACTGTCAATGAAAAGGTTAAAATGAATGACATTGTTTTGGCACAGGAAATTGTTTATGTTTGATACCAGCTCTGTAGATATATAGACAGGAACTGATTAATTAACAACACATAGCTTCAGTTTGTTGGGAATTATGTTTTGTAAGAGGTTAGGGCAGATAATAATAATAATAATAATAATAATAAGGGCTCATATGGCTGTAAAGATCAACTAATGATCAATAAAGCCATAACTGAAGACAGCCACAGAAAGAAGAAAGGCCTCAGTATGGCCAGGATCGACTACAGAAAGGTGTTTGATCGCATTCCCCACACATGGATCCTCAAAACACTAGCCATTAACAAAAGTAGCACCAACAATTATAAAATACATAGGACACTCTATGAATAAATGGCAAACAGTGCTACAGCTCCAAACAAAAGAGGGACTCATGAAAACCAAAGCTATCCTCATATATATGGATGACCTAAAACTATACGCTACAAATGATAAACAGCTGGAAACACTACTACAGACAGTTCATGGATTTACCAAAGATATAGATATGAAATTTGGATTAGGAAAATGTGCCAAAGCAACCCTGAAAAGAGGAAAACTAGTTAAGAGTAGCAACATCACACTAGATAAAGCCAATGAAATAAGAGAATTAGACCAAAGCCAGACATACAAATATTTAGGAATCCATGAACTAGATACGATAAAACACACAAATGAAAGAGAAAATAAAGAAAGAATATTATAGACGAGTTAGATCAATACTAAAAACAGAGCTCAATGCTAAAAACAAGATAATAGTTATTAACACTTTAGCTGTCCCAGTTATAAATTACAGCTACAATATCCTTAACTGGACACTAAATGAACTGACCAAAATAGACAGGAAAACAAGAAAAATAATGACAGGATCTAGGGTGCACCACCCAAAATCTGACATAGAAAGGCTATATATACAACATATAGAATGTGGTAGAGGCCTTATGCAGCTGGAAAACTATTATAAAATAACCACCATCGGACTGCAAAAATACCTACTTCAGAAGCAAAGAAAACTGATACAAATAGCCACAAAACACGAGCAAAATAAAAAAAAAAACTGTTCTCAGTATTTAAGGAAGCTGACAAATACAAACAAGAAATCATACCACCTAATAAATAAATATGAAGAAGAAGAAGAAGATGAAGAAACAACAAAAGCTATAAAACAATGAATCCAAACTAAAACTAGAACAGCAAAGAACCATGATAAAACGATGGCAAGAAAAGCCCCTTCATGGCAATACTGGACTAAACTAATGCAAAAGAATAGACAGAGAAAAATCCCAGCAATGGTTGAGAAGCTCAGGACTCAAAGCAGAGACAGGGATTTTTAATTGCAGCACAAGACCAAAGCCACCCCACCAGAAATTACCAAAAACATAATGAAAAGAAATATAACAAGTAACTGCAGAATATGTGGAGATGGACAAGAAACAATAAATCATATTATCTCTGACTGCCAAATCCTGGCTAAGAAGGAATATATTCACAGACACGACAGAGTTGGGACCTACATACACTGGAAGCTATGCCAACACTATGGAATAACAACAGAAAAAAGATGGTATAGGCACACACCAGAAAAGGTCACAGAAAACGAGAAAGCAACCATACTCTGGGATATGCCGATACACACAGAGAAATTAAGGCTAATAGGCCAGATAAAGTTGTCAGAGATAATGAAGAAAAAGAATGCTTTCTAATTGATGTATCAATACCAGCAAATGACAACGTTTCTCTAAAAGAAATGGAGAAACTTTCAAAATACAAAGACCTGGAAATAGAGGTAACTTGAATGTGGAATCTAAAAACAAAAACAATTCCTATCATAGTGGGTGCATTAGGTATGATAAAAAAAAATATTCAGACAAATACATGACAAAAACACCAGGGTTTACAAACACATATAACATACAGAAAATTGCACACATCCTACGCAGAACACTTTCCATACAATAACCATCAGAGCATCATAACACACCACAACACATATCAAATGTACACAAAGCTGCACTCAGTAGTGAAGTGAAAGCACGCTATAAAAATAAAACTACTGAATAATAATAATTATATTGCCGTAAATACATGAGTGACAGCATCACTTTGGTTTGAAGTTGGAATCATAAACTGGCAAAAGGAAGAACTGATGAGCATGGATGTGAAGACAGAAAATATTGACAGTGCACAGAGCATTCCATCTCAAGAGTGACACTGATCAGTTGCCAAAATTGTGTAGAAGCAGAGGAAAACAGCTTAGGGTGGTATGTAAAAAATGCCATGGAACCATAACTGAAAAATGTGAAGAAGTCCAGCATCATCAAAATTGATGATTGTGTAAAGAAAGAAAAACTTAAAGAAAGGAAAAAACACAGCAAAAGAAATAGCATGGGAAGAAAAAAGAAATGTAGAATGAGTTTGCAAGAGATGTGAATGCCAGAAGCAGTTCTCTGCAGAGCAGAAGAACAAGTGTTAAGGATGAACTCTGTGAAGTGGAGAACTGACAACATAACTGAGAATGACAGATGCAGTATGGGGAGAGGGGTGAAATTAGGGTCACATTGCTAGGGAATCCCCAAAATTGGCACAACACAAACACAAAAGACATGACAGTGTGGCAAGAATGGCCCATTTGAAGTTGTGTGGAAATCATGGCCTACAAAGAGGAAAGACCATGGTATGGTCAAACTCCAGAAGGAGTCACTGAAAATGAAGACTGCAAAATCTTGTGGGATGCAATGATTCAGTGTGACCATCACACCAGACGTCAGAAATCTGACATTGTTTTGGTGACTAAAAAAGGAAAATCCTGCATGGTAATTGACATAGCATGTCCTGGTGACAACAGGATGAAAAAGGAAGAAGAAAAAGGGATTAACTACAATGATTTGAAGTAGGAAATATGAAGGTTTTGGGCATTGACGAGAGTGGATGTGATAATAGCAATTGTAATTGGGCATGCTTGGAAGTATCAGGACTCAACTGCCAAAGATTGGTGCTGCAAGTGTGAAGGTAAAACACCTCCTACAAAAATTATCATTGCTTGGAACTGCAAGTGTTCTCCACAAGGTTCTTGAAGCATAATCAGTAAACAAGTGTCACCCTAGTCTGCTGGCTGTGGACAGCTGACACTTTCCATCTTACCCATTAAAATAAGCCGAGAGTTTTCATCACATGATAATAATCTTTATCCTGTATTTTGTTGATAATATATTCGTGCACTCTACCTTGCTGAAAATAACTTAATGTACTCTATTTGAATGTTAATGAAGTCACATTTTATAATATTATGTAATGCAATACAAAGGTAGTATCATTAAGTTCCCGGACTAGTTATGTTTAATAAAAAAAAGAACTTATTTACCTAAGTTTTAACATCATCTCCTTCAAAATAGTCACCTTGTGCAGCTGCAATACCCTGGTCCCAGCATTGCTGCCAAATTTGGAAGTCTGGCTGGCTGGAGTCGTTTCCCATAAGTGAGTCGAGGAGCTTCTGCAATTCTCCCTGGATCTCGATAACAGTGTTAAAGCAGCAACCTTTCAGCTGTCTCTTCATCTTGAAGAAGAGATGGAAGTCTACAGGTGCTCAATCTGGCAAATAAGGCAGGTGCAGAAGTGATACCACCATATTGTTTCTGGTGAAGAATTCACAAGTGAGGAGAGCTCAGTGACAGGGTGCATTGTCATGAAGAATCCAATTCTTTGCACTCTACAAATCCGCTCGCTTTCACCAAATGTCCTCCTTCAAATACTTCAAAATGGCATTGATTGTCCTCCATCAATTCTTATGCACAAGCTGAGGAATTTTCTCCACATTTCCGGGGCTGACACTTGTAGCAGGTCTTCTATTGCTTGTTGTCTTCCAGGACATTCTTCCACTTTGGAAGCACCTGTGCCACTCAAAGCATTGCATACGACTCAGTGCCTTGTTGCCACTAGCTTGCCAAAGCATCATACTCAATATCTCTGTAGCAGACTTCCCAACTTCCATGCAAAATTTCACATTGGTTCTTTGTTCTAATTTCCTGTCCATGACAAAAATTGCAGACTACAGCATACACACCTGATCGCAAAGACACAGCAATGTCTCAAAGTAAACACACTGATGTCACTCAACACACTGCCTTGTGAAATTCACTGCTAGCTCTCACTGCACATATGCAGCTATGTGCTGCCACCTGTTGGCATGCTACAGAACTAGTCTGGGAACTTTTTGATTCCACCTCATAGATATAATGCAAAAGTCCCAGGCTGTGTTTTTCTTCCCCTTTTAATAGCTAAATATGATCGACATTTTAAATATAATGATAAGAGACATAATTTAGGGAATTAATTCCTTCTACTTAGTTTCAGTTGTTATTTGGAGCTGGCTTCATGTGACTCGCATCCTAGCATGCAAAAATGTTCTACTATCACAACAAAAAAAAATCTCCTAATTATCAGAAGAATATGTCATTCAATAAATATACTTGAAGATTTTGTCAATGGGTTAAATGTTATCAATACATAAAAAGATGAGTGAAAAATTGAAGTAAAAATCTTAATTTATTATAATATTAATAATAACTCCTGTCAAAGATTTAGAACTGAGGTTACAATTTTGTGTGGACCAGAATAAAATAGAGGTTAAATGATAACAAAAGTATTGTATAGGCATAATAATAATATGAATTTCTTTTAATGAAACGTTTTTGGGTTTTTTTTCGGTCAAATGCGCAATTTAACAATTTTCTTAAGAGGCTAAGTAGACTCCATTTAATGAATAGTAACTTTCTGGTATTTATTTGGTGCAACTATGGAGGATCTGGTTCTACGACAAGTGTCAAGGCTCACATTTATTAATGCAAAGGAAATTGGACAATTTGAGATTTATGCTTTTCTGAAAGACATAATGGCACAAGAGAAATTATTCCAGTTGGAAATCAAAACTGGGTTACAAACTTCATGCCTAAACAACTGTCCCATCCTACTGCCTGCCATTTGTGATGATAATGAAGATAATCCTGTGCTGCTGGTTGACTATTAAAGTATTGTATACAGTTGAAAAGTTTAAAGAGGACTAAGTCAGAGAAGCAATAGCTGAACTTATTGGGACGACCCAACAACAACAACAACAACTGACAGTGAAAATGCTGAAAAGAGTAGATTTCAGAAATATAACCAGTGTCATTGTGCTACAATAGTTTTCTTGTTTTTTCTTACAGAGATGGGTTGATCCTTTGAAAACAGTCAAGAAACAATGCAGAGGTAAATCATCTTCATTTGAACTATTTTGATCTATTTTATTGTATAAGTGATATTGTTGTTTCGTCCCAGGTCATTCCTAATTAGTCAGACTTAAGATCAGAAGCATTCAAGTGTGTCAAGAACTACATATGTCCTCTCTCTTTTAAGACAGTAAGGAGTGTTTTGAGAAAGATTTGGATGCTATTTCTTGCAAGCCAAGCAATCATTTACAGATGTCGAATTTGTCATCCTAGTGATTTTCCATCACAAAACTTTCCAGTAACAGACAACCTACATTTAGGAAAGTCTCTTGTACTTGTTCCAGTCTGCTTCTGCTGCTTCCTTCTCTGGAAGTTCTTACCAAATATTGCTTAGTCATTGCTTTTTTAAATACTGTCTTCCTTTTGCTGTTCTTGGAATGTACTTACAGTTCAACTTTTGTATTCTCTGCTCCAATTCAATGATCTTTCCTCATTCTTCTAATTGGAAAAGTTGTGTGTGCATGTGTGTCAGGCTTTCTTTAGGTTAATCCTGTGAATCTCTTAGGATGGAGGCTGTGAGAATTGAGTAAAGAAGCAGACAAACTCAATAAAAATGAAGATGATTTTAAACTTGGAAATAAAATATTTCCAAATCTCACAGAGAAATTTATGCAGTAGCAGCATGATAAAGTGATAGCATGTTGTCAACTTAATGTGACAGTCCCATAAAAGGGAAGAATGCTACTGTTATTTAGCCCTAGGAAACACCGTTTCCTGTTGGACTTGACACATTTCTTCTGTCCTTATGTTTTCAAATATATTATCTCAATTTTCAAAAATCAGTGAATGTATTTCACTTGAAATATATATTTTTTCGAAGGCAGATAGTCATCGACAGCTAGCAAGCCATGCTACTCCAGACTGATGATGAGCAATGACTCTGAAACTAGTCTCTGGGTGCTGGATTTGCTGGGTAGAGGTGTTTATCTCCACCTTTGAAAACATAAGGCCACAGGAAATATGTCAAGTCCAACAGCAATCAATGTTTCCTAGGGCTAAACAACAGTAGCATTCTTCCCTTTTATGGGACTGTCACATTAAGTTGACAACATGCGATTTTAAACTTGTTCAAAACAATGGCGGGACAAGAATTCTAAAGATGCAAATTCTGTCTTCTCATCAACAGTGAAGAGGAAGTCAAAACTTTCTCTATTCAATAATATTTCTCAGTTTAAAAACTAACTGGGCTAATTTGGAACATAACTCATGTGCTAAAATTCCCACAACTCCCTGTCTAAAAACAATTCTCTAGGGCACAGTTGAGAGAGGGTGAAAGCGAGGTGGACAGAGAAAATCTTGGTTTGACAACATCGAGGACCGAACAGGTCAGAGCACTGTGAAACTGCAATGCATGACAGAGAATAGAGACCAGTGAGAATGGTGTCTATGGAAACATTTAGGGTGGCACCCTAACAGCTGGCTGCATCAGTTAAGGAATCTTCATGATGATGATGATGATGATGATAGTTTATCAGTTAATACAAGAGTCTAACCAGCTGAAACTGGTACTGAAAAGAAAAATTTGAAATCATGAGGTGTATGATAAGTTATGATAAATTATCTGTTTTCAGGTGAACAGTATTTATTCTTACCTGCTCACATAACAATAGTGAATCCTTCATTGTTTGAATTTTCTGTCCATCTCTTCTTTTAAGAATTTTCATCTCAGTATTTCACTTTCTCTTCACAAAAACATCATGCCACAAAGTTAGATCCGGCACCAATTTCAGAAATAGATTTATCAAGTTATCATTTCTTTGATGGCAGTCAGATACTACCCTAATTTAGTTGGCAGCCAATCTTGTAAAAACCTGAGGCCAAAAGAATTGTTTAAACGTTGGAAGCAACTTTGAGTTGTTTCTTTAACTTCAGCAGGCATTGTAGTGATTGTTTTTCAGGTCTTTGGTTATTAATTCGTCCTTGGTAGTTCATAGTGAAGGCACATGGCTCAGTGGTTAGAGCGTCGAGCTTACGATCACGAGGTTGTGAGCTCGAATCCCGGTCTGGGCTGCGTGTTGTGTTCTTGAGCAAAGCACTTTATTTTTCACGTTGCTCCAGTTCACTCAGCTGTAGAAATGAGTTGCGACGTCACTGGTGCCAAGCTGTATCGACCTTTGTCTTTCCCTAGGATAACACTGGTGGCGTGGAGAGGGGAGGCTGGTACGCATGGGCGACTGCTGGTCTTCCATAAACAACCTTGCCCGGACTTGTGTCTAGGAGGGTAACTTTCTAGGTGCAATCCCATGGTCATTCATGACCGAAGGGGGTCTTTTACGGTAGTTCATATCAAATAGGTTTTGTGTGAATGTAAGAATGGCTACACTAATATTTGAGTTTCCATATATTTTTAACCCCAAACTCTTGTATTTACATATGTATCAATATTTGATTCAATGGAACAACATTCATGTGCCTATAAATGAAATACTTAAAATTCTTCTATGATATAACATGATAGATAATATTATGAAATAGTTTATAGTTATTGAAGTCAAAAAAGTTTAAAATGCTGTATGGAAGTAATGTAAGCACAAATCAAGATTACAACCGAAAGTCAGTAGTTTTTGCTAAACACAGTACAAGCATGTTTAATTAGGAAAATGAGAAGGGGGCAAGAGATCATCTGACGAGCAAGGTGATGTAGCTCCACGTGGACCACTGGGTGGCTCTGGTCTGATGTTGAATTTGCCTGCTTTTTATAACAGTAAGCAAAAGTTGCTGAAACTTTCACTCAAGCCATTTGGCAGGAAAACTCACACATTTCCTATATATTCTCGGCATAACAATTCAGTACATGCTGCTTGGCCAAGCCATATTTGCATAATTGTTAATGCCTTTTATGGCAACACATCGCTTTATGGAAGTATGGTAGACTATAATCCTATGACAGGCAATCTGAGAGTGATGGTTCAAAACCCAGCAGGAGTCTTGTTACAATAGCATAAACAGTTTTCTCATCATTGTCTTCATATAATTCCTGCCTTCCATGCTGGCATGGATGGGACATGTCTGACAGGAGCTGGCCTTGCATAAGGCTGCACCAGACTTCTGTTTTGGCATGGTTTTTATGGCTGGATGTCCTTCCTAATACTAGCCACTTCACAGACTGGACTGAGTGATTTTTATGTGGCACCAGCACAGGCGTGGTCAGTTTTGGCATGGCTTTTACAGCTGGGTGCCCTTCCAAATGCCAACCACTTCACAGTGAGGACTGGATGCTTTTCACATGGCACCAGCACTGGCAGGGTCACCAGGTAACTTGCAAGACAAGGAATCTTTGAGAGAGGAGGAGGGGGCTTCGAAGGAGGTGATTTTGTCTCAGATGATAAAAGGTTAGAGAGTGACAGAAACAGGTATCTTGCTGTACCTGGTTACCTGGCCAGAAAGAGGGAAAGAGAGAGAGAGAGAGAGAGAGAGTAGAAGGTAAAAAAACAGTGCAGGCACAAATTTAGAACCTCAGTTATGTGGGGCTTTTTTTGCCCAACTAGACTATTGGATGTCCCTATACACCAGTGGTCGTCATTAGCCATATTGCACTTCAATTCTTCCCTTCATTGTGCTTTTCTCTTCTATTTGGGCTGGAATCATTTGAGTGTGTCACCTTTCCACCATATTAAAGATTTTCCAAGCAGTCTCTTCCAGTCGTTTAGATACCACTAGCAGTATCGCCCGGCGTTGCTCAGGTTGTAAGGGAAATAACTATATAAGCATTTTTAGAGAGTTATAGCCAAAAAATAGCAAAAAAATGCATTAAAAATTGAAAAAAAATTAAGGTAAATTTTTTTTTAAATCGTTGGCACATCGTAGATATTTTTAGAGAGTTAGTTCCCTTATATAAAAGCGAAAAAAATGCATTAAAATGGAAAAATATGATGGTAAATTTTTTTTAAATCGTAGACTCATCGTAGACGCACGCTAATACCCAGAAGGGCTCGATATGAATCACGACTATAAGATACCCGCTTTTGGTTAAACTGCACCGCAAAATGTGGGAGTAGTTAGGAATCTAAATCGTAGGAGACAGACACACAACTTCACTCTTATATAAAGATGCTTTTTTTTTTTCAGTCATAGAGTTAGATTTATGAAGGTCTTCAGTAGAAAATCCTTCGAATTCTGACTCGCTGCTTGATATAATGAAATTCGTATCCATTTTTTGTCAGAATTACAAATTTTGAAAAAACAATAGGAACAAATTTCGGAAAAAAAATCTCCCATAATTCACGGAATTAAAATTACACTTCGATTTTTGTACAAAACTGTAGTTGAAGTGTTTACGAAGTATAATACGTGTTTTCACGAATGTACTAAAGAGATTTGCTCTGATATTCTCATTTAAATATGAATAGGTAAATTCGGGCGGCTTGGTAACTATATATAAGTGTCGTCTGTTTATACATAAACACTGTTTCATACTGCAATTATATTATACATATATCTATATATAATATTATATAATAAAACATATACAGAGTAAAATAAAAACCAATTTACCTTTTCTGTCCGTCCGTGGTGTCTTTGCAAATGTGTTGGAATGATAAGTGAGTTGAGTTTTGGCGCCTTTTTTACTAATAACAAACACACACGTGTTTGTATGTAGTTGTATGTGTATGTAGTTGTATGTAGTTGTAGTATGTATGTGTATGCGTGTGTGTGAGGAATGACACACACACACTCACGCACACACACATGTACATCATGCTTTCGGAGTGATATGTTACCATATTGAGTTTTTTCTCGAATTTTGTCTTAATTGGGGTGAATTGAAAAAAGATATTATGGCTGAGCGAATGGAGTACTTTGAAAAATCTTAGGTAAATTCTAATTGAAGAAATTGTGTGAGGAGTAAATGGTTATGTATTTATTTGTTTCTGTTTGCTGTGTTTTTTTATTTTTTGAGTAGTGGTTTAAATACTTTCAGTTTAGTCTTCCTCAAATCACTCTGTCGCTATTTACTTTCATTTTATTCGTTGCACACTGTGTGTGTGCGTTTGCGTGTGTGTAAACCAGACTAAGAAAAGCATTTGACCCAACAACACCAGAATGTGAGTTTTCTGTAAATTTTGCTTAATTGGAGTTTAAATTTTAAAAACTGGACCTGGCATGACGCGATGCATTCTACTCTTAAAAATGGTAGGTAAATTGTAATTGAAGAAATCCTATATTGTAGATTTGTATAACTCCCAAAGGGAGGCAGATAAAATCTGCCTTTTATAATAAGAGATTCTACAACTTCACAGCTTCACCTGTTGTCTGTAAACTTTGTAGTATCTCTGGCTCGACTGAAATTATACTTTCAGTATTCTCTAATCATATTGATCACTCCATTTTTTAATTTCTCTGTTTTGTATATGTTCCCAATATAATATTCCTTGCATAGAACTTTATTCATGGTAGTCTACATCTCACTTATGTATGAAAGCACTGGTAAGCCAATGCTAATGAAGAGGTTTGCACATGGGGTTTTGTCCATCTCTACTCTGATCATATCTTTACAGAAAGCAAACACCTATCCAGCTCTTCCATTGTCTGATATTTCAGCATTCATGTCTAAAGGAAACATACTGCTTCATTTCTTCTGTGTCATCGCTTCTCACCTCTATTTGAGTTTATGCTCCATTTTAGGACCTTCTGTTGGTCATCAATAATTATTTGATATTTGTGAAAGTCAGGATCAGACTTATTATTGATTAACTGATAGTTTTAAATACTTTCTGGAATCAACTACAAAATATAAACTGCTGTGCACGTTGAAAAGGAACCTTAATTATTACTGACAGTAAAGTCCCTTATTTTCACTCACTGATGCTTATATTATCAAATTTCTATTCCCCAAATTAGTTTCCTACAGACACAGGCTCCAGAGCAGGTCATTTTATAACAAAGCCCAACTTGTTAGTAAGGTAGCATGCTCAAGCTATCCATGTCAATATAAGTATTAAGCTTGATCCTAAAATGGTGACTATGATACAAGCAACAGTTCCATTTGCTAATCTGATCTCTTCAACAATACAACTGTTTCTCTCGTAATAGTCCTATGTAATCGGTAATTAACTATATCATTAAGTCAAAGATCAGTGATGGAGATGGTAGACAGATACTAAGGCTGTGTCCAAGATGTTTGTAGAGTAAAGTTCTTTGTCAGAAATGAGCAAAGTAACTCTTTGATTAGTAGAACTCAGTCAACAATGATATAATTAACCAGTATCTTCCTTAGACAGCTTTTGAACGAAAATTGCTGGGGGTTTAGAAGTTGATGTACATTCCATCATCCATGTTATTTCCATCAGAAGATGTTAGCAAGTGAAGACTCATGTAAGGATTGGGTAACACAATATGAAATGAATTAATAAGAGAAGTGGTTCCATCACTTGAGAAAAAAAGGGCCGTATGTGATTATTAAATTCAGTTTTTCATTCTATCATGAGTGAAAAGTTGTTTTTTTTCCGTAAAAAATGAATATTTGCAAATTGTTGGAGTCGGCATTTTAAGGGAATCACTTGCTTCAGCTAATTTCATAACTGTAAAGCAACCTGCCCCTTGCTTATCAACAGTCATGTCACCGTCATCAACATCATCATCACACTGACTGGATAGATTTCAATTAAGGAACATAAGTGCAATGTAGAACCAGTAAATCCTGGTTCAAAGAAACTAATTCTTAGTCATAGTCCTGTATGCTATTCCGAACGGCCGTTCTCTCTCTTCATCTCCCTGTCAAATGCGCTCTTCATATCAACATTATTTGCATAACAGCAAGATACCAAATTAGATGTATTGATCACACAATTTTCTAATGAAGAAGGTGTAAAGCTATATAAACTATATAACCTGGTTAACTCTTAATATATTATCTTCATTTAATTGACTTTAATGTTCTTTCATTGATGTGGCACAATATAGAAATGTATGCGAGGATAGCAAATACAGCTTTTGATTACAGAAGATTTGTTGTGAAATTGTTATCTGAAAGTTAAGCCTGAATAACTCATGACGATTGGTTTTGTTGGTGATGTGTTGTTAAACCTATGCAAACATTCCTGGGAAAGTAATTTTTTTTAAAAAATGATATTGTTATTAACACAAATTTAACTCTTTATTTCAGGTCCAACATACGAGTTTTATTTTCGAGTGAAATTCTATGTGTCTGACCCCAGCAAACTGGGTGAAGAATATACAAGGTATGCATCTACAATATCTCTCTCTCTCTCTCTCTCTCTCTCTCTCTCTCTCTCTCCTCTCTCCTCCTCTCTCTCTCTCCTCTCTCTCTCTCTCTCCTCTCTCTCTCTCTCCTCTCCCTCTCTCTCTCTCCTCTCTCTCTCCTCTCTCTCTCCTCTCTCTCTCTCTCTCTCTCTCTCTCTCTCCACATATGTATTTATTTATTCACATATTTCAGTCATTTGACTGCAGCCATGCAGGAGCACCAAATCATTCTTTGTAAACCTAGTACTTATTTCTATCAGTCTCCTTTGCTGAACCGCTAAGGTACAGGGATGTAAACACACCAACATTGGTTGTCAAGCAATGATGGGGGGATAAACACAGACACACATACAAATATATACATACATACGTACTATATATAAACACAACAGGCTTCTTTCAGTCTCTGTCCACCAAATCCACTTTGGTCAGCCCAAGGCTATAGTAGAAGACACTTGCTCAAAGTGCCATACTGTGAGACTGAACCCAGGATGATATGGTTGGGAAGCAAGCTTCTTACCATAGAGCTACACTGCTCCTATACATACATACATACATACATACACAAACACACATACATACATACATACATAAAATAAATTAGAGATAAAACCACTATTATGCAACTCAAACAGTGATAGACATAAATAAACCAATACATAAATAACAAATAATATATTTTTTTATAAAACCTATAACTTATAACTAGATCTCAAAAAGTATAAAAATGAATGATCAATATATAATATAATAAGTAAAAGAACTACATCCGTTTCATGACTACAATTAAATTCGAATTACAATTAAGTTTAAATTCAATTGAAATAAATTCGATTTAAAATTATAGTCAATCTTCAGGTTAATTATAATAGTTAAATAAATAAGCAAATAGAATTAAGCAATATTTATTTAAGAAATAAATAAAATAATAATTTTTCTTATAGAAAAAACTCCATTAACTAAATTAGAAACTTAAAACATTAGGATTATTTCATACAACACATTTATTATGTTAAATATTTAATTTTTAAGGTAAAAAATAGATAGAGATATGTATTTATCTTTGAAGCTATAATTTGGCTTTAAAAAACATAATAAACTATCAGTTATACTCCAATATTTAATTACCAAATTATTTAACAAAATATTTACCAAATTATTTAACAAAATAATCACTATTAATATTTTTAGATTTAAGTTCACATCTAATAATTATAAAATAATAAATACATGAAAATAAGTATCTAAATTATAATCAACAAATATAGTAATTAAAAATCTAAAATTTCCTCTAGCAATAAATATATAAACATATAACCAAAAATAAATAAATTAGTTCATTATTACTTACATAAATATTATAAATATCTATAGAATATATTTATGAAATACAGTTTAAAAATTAAAAACATATAACCTATCTTAAAAAAATCGTATGACTATTTTACGATCTATATACCACAGTGACTAACTAATATCTTGAAATTTATGTACAGTTATAATAATTATATACTAATAATAATTATTAAATAAATATACATACCTAAATTATCATTAACAACTAAAATAGTTATAGATTCAAATCTATTCAATTAATAGTTATATAGAATACAATAAAATTTCTTAAATAAATAAGTTGACCTAACTCTCGAAAACCTGTAAGTTTGGAGTTATACTCCCTCTTATTATTATTATATATATATATATAATATTTTGGTTGTAAATTTATAAGGTACTTTATTTGCCACAGCTTATTACAAATTGTAAACTTTTCTTTTAATCTATTTAATAATTTGATGCTGCCATGCTGAACTTGGTGGCAAAATTGTCAGGATTGGAATTGTTAGCAGCCAAGTTAGTTGTACACTATGACTCATATAGAAATACTATCATAAAGTACTCTCAAAACAAATTATAGAGGCTTTTAGTTGACGAACAAAGTGTCTGAGAGTCATAGGGGTATTTATGGTGGAGTGGGTCGGCTTGGATGAGATCCATTTGACTTTATGTTGAGGTGGGAAACTATGGATAAGACAAACTTCAGAATCATTTCTGATCTTAGAACAAATATTCGAGATGCAGGCAAAATGTTGCAGTATTGCTGAACTGCCTAACTCATATTGGTTTAGAAGAAAAGAACATGAAAGATGATGCTTCCAAGGATAATAACAGCACTTAACAATGCCATTGATTTTATGACTAAAATTCACAATAACTTGGAAATGAGCCTGACAGAAGATCACTTCCTCTCAGTCATACTCAGGTTTTGTCTTCCAATCTAATTTATTGACAAAACGGATGAAAAATTATAGTTATCCCAGAAATTATTTAAGTGACTAGCTTATATGTATTACCATATTACAATTTGAAAATTTGATTTGAAATGGTTAAGAATGAATTGGTTGCACTGAGCATAATAAGTCCATGTTTAGATAAAGGATTCCAAGAAACAGGCTGACATAATGGAACTGAAAGAGAGTGATGTTTGCTATCTCTGAGCAATTAGATATGCCAAATGTAAAAGCAAAGAATATTGTGAAAGAGATCTTAGAATATTTGACTTTCTAAAGATCATGCCAAATTCACAATAAATATCATATTTGTGATTGTGCCGGTGGCACATAAAAAGCACCATCCGAACGTGGCCGTTGCCAGCGCTGCCTTGGCTGGCTTCCGTGCCGGTGGCACGTTAAAAGCTCCAACCGATCGTGGCCGATGCCGGACCCCCCTGGCACCTGTGCAGGTGGCACGTAAAAAAGCACCCACTACACTCACGGAGTGGTTGGCGTTAGGAAGGGCATCCGGCTGTAGAAACTCTGCCAGATCAGACTGGAGCCTGGTGCAGCCCCTGGCTTCCCAGACCCCGGTCGAATCGTCCAACCCATACTAGCGCGGAAAACGGATGTTAAACGATGATGATGATGATGATGATGAATTTGGAGGATGGTGCATACGCAAGAGTTAACTTAGGTAGTGTTGCAGCATCAGATTAGTACAATAGCTACTAGTGATTTTCATTATGTTGCATCTGTAGCAGAATACATGAAAAATCTGGAAATATTTCAATATAGAAGAGTGTCTGCTTCACAGATGGAAACTTTGGAATGTGAAGCACATATTAAATTAACATGAAAAACATGTTTTCTGTATTTGCTTCGCACCACCTAATTGAAAAAGATGAAGAAAAAAACAGGTGTAGGTGGCTAGTACTGAAACAAAATGATAAAAAGATAATGCAAAAGGGCACAAATTCATATTAGCCTATCTATTTTCTATAATTTGCCTAAGTATCTAAATTGCAGAGCCACCCAATCTTATTCTTAGAAACATATGTAAAAGTAGTATTAAAGAAAGTGGGAAGAAAAACAAGCAAACGTTTTTATTATTTGCTATTAGATTCAAAGAACCAGAGGCTTCTTTTGTTTTGTTTCAATTTCTTGTCTTTTCATTTTTGCTATTTCTTTCATAAAAGGTTTTCTTATGAAATCCATCCCCACCCTCTCTCTCTCTCTCCTTGTGATATGTTTCTTTTATTTCTTAACAATTTAAGAAAAAAAAAACATCTCACAAGTACCAACTTCTTGATTTCATTTACAAACAAGATGAAAGAATCAGTATGGAATCGGTGAATATAATTTTAAAATAAAAACATAAAAATATTCTTAAAATATGGTTGATTATTGGAATTGGTATTAAACAGAAAGAACAATGTTTTTCTATTTCTTTCTTTTCATATTTTCGGTTTTATTTTTTTTTTGTTTTTTGTATATATTTTCAAATCTGTTGATTTTCTTTCCTTTTTTCTATGTTACCTAATATTTGCTTATTAAAGAGATAGGTTTCTTTATTTTTATTGATATCATTTTAAAGTTTTTTTCCTGTTTATTGGATTATTTTAAAGAAATATTTGCATAGAAGCAGGCAGCTGTATTGTTGTTTTCTCTGAGTTATCAACAGTTTCTGGTTATACTCCAGTTTTTGTTGGAGCTGCACTCTTATGAGTTGCATGTTTCACTCTAAACTGATTCAGAGTTAGTGAAGGGAGATCTCCCTACATTCAGTTAAAAATTAATCAATAAGTGTGGCCATTATAGCAAGAGTTAAATACAAACATAGAATTTTGGAATGAATTACACCATTAGTTTAAAATGTTAAAAAAAAATGAGGTAGCATTGAGCTGTAAATTAAAAAGCTCTAATATAGTCTGTATTTTCAAAATTATTTAAACCCTAGCTAGGATTGAACAGAACAAAATACTTTAGCAATCAAATTTTTGCTGTGGTTTATATTATTATGTTGCCAGATAGCAGCTGTATACTTTACATGTTTAAAATTAGCTAACACATACTTCATAATAGACATTAAAATAATTCCTGCAATAAATTTATAAAAAAAAAAAAATTCTATTACGTTTTAAAGGTTTATTTGTCATTAAAGTCTGTTGAATTATTGAGTAAGAATAAATGTATATTTGCAGGTTTCAGAATATTTAAAACTAAAACTATGATGATAACCCAGGAACTGATTCCTTTTCATTCTGTTTTATTTGTTTATGAATTTATTGCAGATACCATTTCTTCCTCCAATTAAAGAAGGACCTTTTAGAAGGTCGGCTGGTCTGTCCTCATTCTACCTCGGCACTATTATCAAGTTATGCAATCCAGTGTAAGTCAATTACTTTTAACCCTTACTACTCTAGTCTAGTATTTTAGTTTTAACAGAGACAACTGAATTGATTGGTTCCTTGGTTCCACTGAGCATAGCACAACAAATGTGTATAGTTTTCTTGGCCATCTGCTAATGTTTGGTTTTTTTATTTCTATAGCATAGGTCTGCTGCTGTTCAGAGCTCAGAAAGCTCACAACTAACGATCGTATTGAACACTTCATGAATCAATACTCAAGTATGAGTTGGTAATGCAATCAACCACCAAGTGATAACTGTAGCTCATATGATTGGACTTATTTTTTGATGCTTTTAATGAACGCCCAACTGCATTTTGACAAATCTCAGATATTGTTACTTGTTGAACATCATTTCTTGAGAAGTTCTAGTGTTTCAGGAGGGATGAAGATGCAGTATTAAGGATGTGAAAAAAAAGTTTTGTGCATGTGGAGGGACATTTTCACATGAATGGTGCTGAAGTTAATCCACCAACAAAAGAACTGGTCTGAAAGCAAGGAATTTTTTCTTTTAATAATTTATATATTTGGCCCCATTTCTCTCTCTCTCTCTCTCTCTCTCTCTCTCTCTCTCTCTCTCTCTCTCTCTCTCTCTCTCTCTCTCTCTCTCTCTCTCTCTCTCTCTCTCATCTCTCTCGCTCTCTCTCCCTCCCTCTCCCCTCTCTCTTTTGACACCTAACCATTTAGTAACCATAGTAATTCAGGTATCAGCAATGGATTGTCATGAACAATATTACCCGAAGAGTAGGGTTTTGCTTTCCGACTTCAACTAGATTGGACTTGTGCTTCTTCATGGTGTCTCTCTAGATACCAGCTAACCAATGGATTCTTGGCTCCTTGAATTAGCTTGAGAGGCATATTTTGTCTTCCACTGCATTTGCAGAACAATCTTGCCTTTAGCAATTTTAGTTGAGGCATCATAGTCCCATCGCCACATCATGTTGCATTTTCAGGCCTCAATTCCTGTGAGACTGACTTTGCTCATCTCTACTTCAGCTAATCCCATTTGCACCTGGTGACTCTAGGACTGGAGTATAACTCTGCTAAGCACTTTGTCTGGTGCTAAACTGCAACAACAACGATAAAGATGAATTGAAAGAAAAATGTGAACTCTGCATACAGGCAACTCATCTAAGAAAACAGTGACTCCACATTAAGACAGATACAGGATGAAGAGAAGTCAGGGCATAAGACTAAAAGTGGTAGCTTTTTTTATTTTGTTGTTATGCATCCCAGATAGGAAAGATTGTGACAAGTGACAAGATGCTGAGATCCAGCCATCCCATGCCAGCATGGAATAAGCAAAGATAAAATGATGACACACACAAACACATGTGTTTATATGTTATATTACATCTGCTTCAAAGTCAAGGATAGACTGTAAGAGGCTTGTGTATAAAGTGTGATGCTCCATAGTATTGTGATGTGGGCCTTAAGTGCAGAGGATTTCTGAAAACAAGAGGTGGCATACTCGACCAGATGATAATGTCATTGTGCATTAACAATGGAGAACAAATGAGCTGAGAAAAAGACTGAATAAGAGTAGTCATGGAGTATGTAAGAGAGAAGATGGTGTGGGTGACGTGATGATGTGTATGGAGGATGTAAGAGAGAAGATGGTGTGGGTGACGTGATGATGTGTATGGAGGATGTAAGAGAGAAGATGGTGTGGGTGACGTGATGATGTGTATGGAGGATGTAAGAGAGAAGATGGTGTGGGTGACGTGATGATGTGTATGGAGGATGTAAGAGAGAAGATGGTGTGGGTGACGTGATGATGTGTATGGAGGATGTAAGAGAGAAGATGGTGTGGGTGACGTGATGATGTGTATGGAGGATGTAAGAGAGAAGATGGTGTGGGTGACGTGATGATGTGTATGGAGGATGTAAGAGAGAAGATGGTGTGGGTGACGTGATGATGTGTATGAGGATGTAAGAGAGAAGATGGTTGTGGGTGACGTGATGATGTGTATGGAGGATGTAAGAGAGAAGATGGTGTGTTGTGACGTGATGATGTGTATGGAGGATGTAAGAGAGAAGATGGTGTGGGTGACGTGATGATGTATATGGAGGATGTAAGAGAGAAGATGGTGTGGGTGACATGATGATGTGTATGGAGGATGTTAGAGAGAAGATGGTGTGGGTGACATGATGATGTGTATGGAGGATGTAAGAGAGAAGATGGTGTGGGTGACGTGATGATGTGTGTATGGAGGATGTAAGAGAGAATGGTGTGGGTGACGTGATGATGTGTATGGAGGATGTAAGAGAGAAGATGGTGTGGGTGACGTGATGATGTGTATGGAGGATGTAAGAGAGAAGATGGTGTGGGTGATGTGATGATGTGTATGGAAGATGTAAGAGAGAAGATGGTGTGGGTGACGTGATGATGTGTATGGAGGATGTAAGAGAGAAGATGGTGTGGGTGACGTGATGATGTGTATGGAGGATGTAAGAGAGATGGTGTGGGTGACGTGATGATGTGTATGGAGGATGTAAGAGAGAAGATGGTGTGGGTGACGTGATGATGTGTATGGAGGATGTAAGAGAGAAGATGGTGTGGGTGACGTGATGATGTGTATGGAGGATGTAAGAGAGAAGATGGTGTGGGTGATGTGATGTGTATGGAGGATGTAAGAGAGAAGATGGTGTGGGTGACGTGATGATGTATATGGAGGATGTAAGAGAGAAGATGGTGTGGGTGACGTGATGATGTGTTATGGAGGATGTAAGAGAGAAGATGGTGTGGTGACGTGATGATGTGTATGGAGGATGTAAGAGAGAATGGTGTGGGTGATGTGATGATGTGTATGGAGGATGTAAGAGAGAAGATGGTGTGGGGTGACGATGATGTGTATGGAGGATGTAAGAGAGAATGGTGTGGGTGACGTGATGATGTATGGAGGATGTAAGAGAGAAGATGGTTGTGGGTGACGTGATGATGTGTATGGAGGATGTAAGAGAGAAGATGGTGTGGGTGACGTGATGATGTGTATGGAGGATGTAAGAGAGAAGATGGTGTGGGTGACGTGATGATGATGTGTATGGAGGATGTAAGAGAGAAGATGGTGTGGGTGACGTGATGATGTGTATGGAGGATGTAAGAGAGAAGATGGTGTGGGTGACGTGATGATGATGTGTATGGAGGATGTAAGAGAGAAGATGGTGTGGGTGACGTGATGATGTGTATGGAGGATGTAAGAGAGAAGATGGTGTGGGTGACGTGATGATGTGTATGGAGGATGTAAGAGAGAAGATGGTGTGGGTGACATGATGATGTGTATGGAGGATGTAAGAGAGAGATGGTGTGGGTGTGACGTGATGATGTGTATGGAGGATGTAAGAGAGAAGATGGTGTGGGTGACGTGATGATGTATATGGAGGATGTAAGAGAGAAGATGGTGGGGTGACGTGATGATGTGTATGGAGGATGTTAGAGAGAAGATGGTGTGGGTGACATGATGATGTGTATGGAGGATGTAAGAGAGAAGATGGTGTGGGTGACGTGATGATGTGTATGGAGGATGTAAGAGAGAAGATGGTGTGGGTGACGTGATGATGTGTATGGAGGATGTAAGAGAGAAGATGGTGTGGGTGACGTGATGATGTGTATGGAGGATGTAAGAGAGAAGATGGTGTGGGTGACGTGATGATGTGTATGGAAGATGTAAGAGAGAAGATGGTGTGGGTGACGTGATGATGTGTATGGAGGATGTAAGAGAGAAGATGGTGTGGGTGACGTGATGATGTGTATGGAGGATGTAAGAGAGATGGTGTGTGGTGTGACGTGATGATGTGTATGGAGGATGTAAGAGAAGATGGTGTGGGTGACGTGATGATGTGTATGGAGGATGTAAGAGAGAAGATGGTGTGGGTGACGTGATGATGTGTATGGAGGATGTAAGAGAGAAGATGGTGTGGGTGATGTGATGTGTATGGAGGATGTAAGAGAGAAGATGGTGTGGGTGACGTGATGATGTATATGGAGGATGTAAGAGAGAAGATGGTGTGGGTGACGTGATGATGTGTATGGAGGATGTAAGAGAGAAGATGGTGTGGGTGACGTGATGATGTGTATGGAGGATGTAAGAGAGAAGATGGTGTGGTGGGACGTGATGATGTATATGGAGGTTGTAAGAGAGAAGATGGTGGGGTGACGTGATGATGTGTATGGAGGATGTAAGAGAGAAGATGGTGTGGGTGACGTGATGATGAGTATGGAGGATGTAAGAGAGAAGATGGTGTGGGTGATGTGATGATGTGTATGGAGGATGTAAGAGAGAAGATGGTGTGGGTGACGTGATGATGTGTATGGAGGATGTAAGAGAGAAGATGGTGTGGGTGACGTGATGATGTGTATGGAGGATGTAAGAGAGAAGATGGTGTGGGTGACGTGATGATGTGTATGGAGGATGTAAGAGAGAAGATGGTGTGGGTGACGTGATGATGTGTATGGAGGATGTAAGAGAGAAGATGTGTGGGTGACGTGATGATGAGTATGGAGGATGTAAGAGAAAGATGGTGTGGGTGACGTGATGATGTGTATGGAGGATGTAAGAGAGAAGATGGTGTGGGTGACGTGATGATGTGTATGGAGGATGTAAGAGAGAAGATGGTGTGGGTGACGTGATGATGTGTATGGAGGATGTAAGAGAAGATGGTGTGGGTGACGTGATGATGAGTATGGAGGATGTAAGAGAGAAGATGGTGTGGGTGACGTGATGATGTGTATGGAGGATGTAAGAGAGAAGATGGTGTGGGTGACGTGATGATGTGTATGGAGGATGTAAGAGAGAAGATGGTGTGGGTGACGTGATGATGTGTATGGAGGATGTAAGAGAGAAGATGGTGTGGGTGACGTGATGATGTGTATGGAGGATGTAAGAGAGAAGATGGTGTGGGTGACGTGATGATGTGTATGGAATTGTAAGAGAGAATGGTGTGGGTGACGTGATGATGAGTATGGAGGATGTAAGAGAGAAGATGGTGTGGGGTGACGTGATGATGTGTATGGAGGATGTAAGAGAGAAGATGGTGTGGGTGACGTGATGATGTGTATGGAGGATGTAAGAGAGAAGATGGTGTGGGTGACGTGATGATGTGTATGGAGGATGTAGAGAGAAGATGGTGTGGGTGACGTGATGATGTGTATGGAGGATGTAAGAGAGAAGATGTGTGGGTGACGTGATGATGTGTATGGAGGATGTAAGAGAGAAGATGGTGTGGGTGACGTGATGATGTGTATGGAGGATGTAAGAGAGAAGATGGTGTGGGTGACGTGATGATGTGTATGGAGGATGTAAGAGAGAAGATGGTGTGGGTGACGTGATGATGTGTATGGAGGATGTAAGAGAAGATGGTGTGGGTGACGTGATGATGTGTATGGAGGATGTAAGAGAGAAGATGTGTGGGTGACGTGATGATTGTGTATGGAGGATTAAGAGAGAAGATGGTGTGGGTGACGTGATGATGTGTATGGAGGATGTAAGAGAGAAGATGGTGTGGGTGACGTGATGATGTGTATGGAGGATGTAAGAGAGAAGATGGTGTGGGTGACGTGATGATGTGTATGGAGGATTAAGAGAGAAGATGGTGTGGGTGACGTGATGATGTGTATGGAGGATGTAGAGAGAAGATGGTGTGGGTGACGTGATGATTGTATGGATGGGGATGTAAGAGAGAAGATGGTGTGGGTGACGTGATGATGTTTGGAGGATGTAAGAGAGAAGATGGTGTGGGTGACGTGATGATGTGTATGGAGGATGTAAGAGAGAAGATGGTGTGGGTGACGTGATGATGTGTATGGAGGATGTAAGAGAGAAGATGGTGTGGGTGACGTGATGATGAGTATGGAGGATGTAAGAGAGAAGATGGTGTGGGTGACGTGATGATGTGTATGGAGGATGTAAGAGAGAAGATGGTGTGGGTGACGTGATGATGTGTATGGAGGATGTAAGAGAGAAGATGGTGTGGGTGACGTGATGATGTGTATGGAGGATGTAAGAGAGAAGATGGTGTGGTGACGTGATGATGTGTATGGAGGATGTAAGAGAGAAGATGGTGTGGGTGACGTGATGATGTGTATGGAGGATGTAAGAGAGAAGATGGCGTGGGTGACGTGATGATGTGTATGGAGGATGTAAGAGAGAAGATGGCGTGGGTGACGTGATGATGTGTATGGAGGATGTAAGAGAGAAGATGGTGTGGGTGACGTGATGATGTGTATGGAGGATGTAAGAGAGAAGATGGTGTGGGTGACGTGATGATGTGTATGGAGGATGTAAGAGAGAAGATGGTGTGGGTGACGTGATGATGTGTATGGAGGATGTAAGAGAGAAGATGGTGTGGTGACGTGATGATGAGTATGGAGGATGTAAGAGAGAAGATGGTGTGGGTGACGTGATGATGTGTATGGAGGATGTAAGCGAGAAGATGGTGTGGGTGACGTGATGATCTGTATGGAGGATGTAAGAGAGAAGATGGTGTGGGGTGACGTGATGATGTGTATGGAGGATGTAAGAGAGAAGATGGTGTGGGTGACGTGATGATGTGTATGGAGGATGTAAGAGAGAAGATGGTGTGGGTGACGTGATGATGTGTATGGAAGATGTAAGAGAGAAGATGGTGTGGGTGACGTGATGATGTGTATGGAGGATGTAAGAGAGAAGAAGGTGTGGGTGACGTGATGATGAGTATGGAGGATGTAAAGAGAAGATGGTGTGGGTGACGTGATGATGTGTATGGAGGATGTAAGAGAGAAGATGGTGTGGGACGTGATGATGTGTATGGAGGATGTAGAGAGAAAAGATGGTGTGGGTGATGTGATGATGTGTATGGAGGAGTTGTAAGAGAGAAGATGGTGTGGGTGACGTGATGATGTGTATGGAGGATGTAAGAGAGAAGATGGTGTGGGTGACGTGATGATGTGTATGGAGGATGTAAGAGAGAAGATGGTGTGGGTGACGTGATGATGTGTATGGAGGATGTAAGAGAGAAGTGCTGCTTGAAGAAGAGAGAAATTGAGAAAATCTTGGCCTGAAATAGTGAAGTCTGATCTCAAGAAGTGGGATAATTAGCAACACATGAGGCTCCCGGGGGAGACCCAGCAACTAGCAGTAGTGACGGAAGCTGATAGGCATAATGGAGTTATATCTGCTGCTTCCCCAAGTTTGTTTTTATACCTTCTCATCTCCCCCATCATTCATATTCACCATCACTCATCACCCCTATCAGTCATTATTCATACTGCCCATATAATGATGTACTGGAACCAGCTGTATCCAATCACTCTACCACTGTTCTGATCACACTACCTCTGTTGCCCATCAGCTCTCTTTCTACCAACACTGTCTCTACTGCCAGTCACTGCTTACTCTCCTCTCAATCATTTGTTATTGCCTTTTATTACTTACTTTTAGGACTGCCCACTCTTGCTCCTTTCATGCACTCAGTCTAAGTCTTCTTCAGTTACCATTCTCTCTTCTCTCCACCTTCTGGGAGACATTACCTCAAGCAAACCATCACATCATAAGGCTTCTCTATCGTTGAGGCATGCGAGGCAGCTTCACTGGTGGCACAATAAAATGCTCTCAGTACATTCTAATAAGTGGTTAGTAAATGAGGAGGGACAGCATGGGGTCAAGAAGACCCCTTTAAGTCTTGTCATAAGCTTGCAACTCACACTAATGTCAGTGCCATAATCAAATATTCTAAGTAAAATGATTGGTGAAAGTAGGGGCATCAAACCATAGAAACCAAGCCAAAAATGAAACTTGAAAGCTAGAAGGGGTCCTTTGACAAATTTAGAGGACAGTAACTTCCTTTAAGAACTGACTTAAGTTACAATGACCCATGCAACTGCAAGGCATCAGATGATGACGTGTGTGTGTATGTGTTTGTGCATATATAATATATACACAATTTGTGTTTGTGTGTTTGGACTTGATATGATTAACATAATCTGTGGATAGTTCTCATCTGTCAACAATATAAATGTGAGTGTTTTTATGCACCATAAGTCTGTATGGGGTGGGGGTCCTCTCAAGGTAAATAGCACAGTATTCCTTGCTGTCACACAAATGTTCACATCACATTGGTGATAAAGATTGTGTTTTGGTATTAATACTGCTTCTGTCGCAATTAATTATTTATTAATGTGTTTACATAGGTATTACAAGCATATATTTATTCACATAAGTAAAACCAGTAAAGGAATATATAGCTGGAGTAAAGAATATTATGACTGGTTTCTCTGCTTAATCCTAACTGATTTGTTACCTGGGCAGGTGACAAGTGGATGGACGTTAATACAAGTGAAGTGGCAAATACATAATACCAACTATTACATTGTTTGTTATATAAGTATTCGAGCATTGATACCTAATTAGGTATATACAAATAATGTTATATTATTACATCATAGACAACAGATGATGTTCACTTAATGTATATCAAAACTAATGTGCTATCATTATTTTAAATAAATATTGTTAAACATGAGCAATATATATATTTTACATATATATATATATATACAAATTGAGATAGGGGTTGTAAATGCAACCCTCCATAGGATAACATATATCCAATATACTGCTAGTGAAGTACCCAACAAAGTTAATACATAAATGTTAAGGATTGCGATGCAGTCAATTCATTCACTGTATTATATGGGCAAAGGTAAAATGATTTACCACAAATTACTAATACAAGATAAGAAAATGGAGAAATACATCTAAATCAAATATCAATTACCAGATAATACTCAATCACATACTTTATTAAACCACCACTTAAAAGACTGTAGAGTTAAACATAAAAAAGCAGAACAAATCAGTGTACATAAAGGAATGTACATAAAAAAGTGTACATAAAAGGGTAATGTTGTATGATAAGTAGAATATATATAAAAAAGAGAATATAAATATAAGTAAATATAAATATAAGTATAGATTACATCTTACAGCTGTTTCGGCCATGTAGATAAGTATGTCTCATTTTACCAATATTAGCCTTTTATGGTGGGTCAATATATAGATATAAATGAGACATTTACAAAAATATCATAAGGCCTCTACGGAGATATACATATACATATGAGTGCATATACTCACACTCCTATACATATACATAATGATGTAAATAAATAATATAAATTAGTAAACATATATATGTTCCATATTCAATGTTTCAGTTCTTCAACTTAATATTGTGATAATAAACATACACATATTAGTACCTAGATGCAAATATACATAGTCAATAGTACATTATATTACTTCCTACTAATTTCCAAAGTGTCATTAAAGTTAGCATCATTATCGTTGTCAATACCATTAATGCTACCATTATTATCATTCATAATATTATTAATAACGCTTACATTAGGATCCAAAATGGCACATATGTATGTCCGGGTTCCAGTTAGTAATTTTCCTTATGACATAAATAGACTATTGGATTTGAATTTAAATTATCATTGTCTTCCTCATGGTTGGTCCATTAAGAGCCGCCCGACCTCCACCACACCGCACAAGAAAAACATACACATCCACATCCAACCCTAAACCCTCACGTCCACATAAAAAACCCCACACACATGCACACACACATGAATACACCCCGACACATCCCTACACATTCACTAGATTGCAGAGTGTATGTCTGTCATTGCATGGCTTATAGACAAATCAGTACTGCATATACTGATTTGTACTATATATATATATATATGTATGTATGTGTATATTTATATATATATATATAGTTACAATGAAGATATTGAAACCTCTTATGGGGATATTTATCCAAGATACATTCGTTTAATATATTAAATTTTGAAGAGAAAATCCTTCAATGAATATATTATATAGAATATCATAAGACATCAGACATTTTTATTGAATTAGAAAACAAAGAGATCTAATGGATACAAATGAATTCATTAATTAATCAACATATTAACCAATAATTGTCTCAATTCTCAAATAAGATTAAAATTACAAAACATTTGAAATACCTTATAAGGAAAACTGTCAGGGCCATCTAGGAAGTCAACGGTAGTGAGATTCATCTTGATAGTAATTTTGGGCTTGATAGTAATCTAGATTTGGGCTCTGGTAGACACAGGCCCTATCACAAACCAACCAGCGACTGTCCTATACCAACACATCCTCCTGCCACCTTTGATCATGTTCAAGAACCTAGTGAAGGGTGTCAGCAAGAGGATCTCGAATCTATCCTCTAATCAAGATGTCTTCAACACCGCCACCCCCTACTACAATGAGGCACTGGCATCTAGCAAGTTTAAGGACCTCATCTTCTATATGCCAGACCCTAACACCCACAAAAGGAAGCACCGTGAAAATATGGTTTGGCTTGCCCCACCCTTCTCACACAACATCTGGTTAATAGACGAAGACTTCACGCAGACACAGAGATACAGACATCCATTCAAAAGGCTCAACTTAAGGGTCTCTTTTAGTTGCACACCTAACATGGGAAGTATATTAGCTAACAGCCATAAAATGCAGGAAGAGGCAGGCTGCTCTTGCAGGATGTCCAATGACTGTCCAGTGGAAGGCCAATGCAAGGCTGAGGGAGTCATTTAAGAAGGTGTGGTGACAGCCAGGCCCAGCGACCACAGTAATAGCAGCAATGGATCATCCGACAACATCAGGGGCATCAGGGGTAGCGACAGCAGCAGAAACAACTCCGGTATCAGTGCTACAGCCAGTGAAGATGACCATGCCAACATCAGAAGCAACATTGGAGCTACTGGCCCCACATCCAACATTACCATCAGTGGTACCGACAGTACCCACATCACCAGCAGCAGCAACAGCGCCAACCCTATGGCCAGGGATGACCACAACAACAACCCCAACGACAGCAGCTACTGCTACATAACCAGATCCACACATCATAATGATAACAGCACTGGCGGCCGCCCCAACAACATCCCCAGACCCAGAGCTAACAAGAGATGCACCAGTAATGTGAACACCCAAGCCTGGAAGTACATCAGGACAGCATTCAAGCAATGCTTGGACAACCACAGGTTATCATTCAGGGTCCCAGAAAGACAATTTGTCACATTCCTGGCCAGCCATGTGCAGCACTTCAAAGATCAAGGGTCCTCATATGATATTAAGTGGAAGATCTTAGAACAGCTGGGGCCCTACATAAACAGGAGTGGTTGCTGCAAGCTCTGCATAGCAGAGCAAACTAGGATATTTGAAGACTCCTTGAGACCTGGATTGCTGAATACTCACCAAAAAATCATCACACCATGCATTCATTTCATGCGCTATCTGCTGCAAACATTCCTCATTTGCTGACTAACCTCAGAAGAGTCCTTATGAGCCATTAGAAGGGTTAGATACATTATTCCCCTCTCCAAATAGCTGATCTAGGGGAGATAACCTGTCCTCACTATTGCTGAACCTGTTATTCTCCAATGACCATTTGACCAACAACTTTCCATCTCTAAGAGGTGAACAGTTAAATTTGTCTTCAGACTAGAGTCTGGATTGTGCTCCATGAAGCTATGACTGTCGTGGATGAAAAACCATTAATCACTCTATAACCACACATTAATTTTATTACTTTAATATACATATATATATATATATAAAAAAAATAGAAAAGAGTAAAAAAACTACAGAAGGCTTGTATTATAAGGTTAAAGAATATATTTAAGTTGTTATGTTAGAAAAATAATATAAAATTTTGTGTGTAGTAACATAGTTTTTGGAGAAAAACCGGTTTCGTGTAAGCTTTTCAATTTCTCAAAGTTTGAGAAATTGAAAAGCTTACACGAAACCGGTTTTTCTAACATAACAACTCAAATATATTCTTTAACCTTATAAAACAAGCCTTCTGTAGTTTTTTCACTCTTTTCTATTTTTTTTATATCTAACCACGTGCTTTCACACACCAACTTTTTCACCTATATATGTATATATATATATGTATATATATATATATATATATATATATATATATATATATATATACACACATGCATACACACTTTCATACCTACATACATACACATTGCACAGGCTTTTCTTCTTGGACTTCTTCCCTGCTCTGGGACTTTCCTCTCTTCTCCTTTTCATAATAAATAGCCACGTTCAAAACATTATACACCCACTTTTTATTCCATCTTCTTATACTAAGTGTCTACCTAATACAATCCATGTGTTTACCCTTTTGACTTTTGTTGTTTCGCTATTTTTAATTTCCAATTTGCCCAGTCTTACAGAGCTGCACCGCAACAATCATCCCTGCCTCTGCTCCCAACTGAGTCTGCCAAATGAACAAAAGGACTGCTTTTATAACATTCTTCTGCTGGTTACCTCAAAGATAAATGATAGTGACTGTATCTTCGTGGCTGGTGATTTCAATGGACATGTCAGGCAGCACCTGAGTGTCTTCCATGAAGTTCATGGGGAGGGGGGGGGGGCATGGAATTAGTTCCGGAAATGAGGAAAGAAGAAGATTGCTGGAGCTCTGTGATGCAAATGACCTAATGATCTGCAGCACTAACTTTAGGAAACCAGATAGATTGACTACATTCTCACCAGAAAGCAAGATTCATGGTTGTTCATACATGCAGGTACCTTTCCTAGGACGTACTCCTCAGCATAGATTAGTCATCAGTGATTTTAGACTACAAGTAAGAAGGATTCCAAGAAGCCAATCTGGAAGAGAAGGACTTGGAAGCTTAGGGATCCTTTGAATAGTCAGAAATTTAGAGTTGTCCTAACTGAAACGTTTAAGGAAGAGGTGTTACTGACATGCTACATAGAGGATAACTGGAAGTTCCTATGAGACAAATTGCTGAAAACCACAGACCAAATTTGTGGCTGGTGCAAAGTCCGAACTAGCCCTAGAGTAACATGGTGGTGGAACAGCGTAATTGACAGGGGCCATGAGAGCAAAGAGGCAAGCCTGGAAGGGTGGCAGTAGCAAGGAACTATACCAGATAGCTAGAAGGGAAGCTAGGAAGTTGGTATACTTAGCCAGGGATGAAGCAGAAAGGGAGACGTTTGCCAATGTTCTGCAGAGTGAGGGCCAACAGACTGAAGTGTTTCGGGAAGCAAAGTAGTCTGTCAGGGAAAATTGTGATGTTGGAGAAAAGTGCATTTCCATGGATGATGGTTCTCTTGCAGTTAGTGACTCTGCGAAGAAGGAGGCTTGGAAGAACTGCCACTGCAAAAGGCTGCTAAATATAGAGAACTCCAAGTAGAAGGAGAGTCTGTCCAATGTGAATCCAACAGAGAGACCAGCTATCTGAATAGACAGTAACTTGGTAGATATAAAGATGGAGAAAGTGCTCAGGAATCACTGTTGAGCTGCTTAAAATTATCTGGTGGTGTGGGTTGTGGTCTAGTCATCCATAAAGTCAGTCAGGTTGTCCATAAGAGGGAGTCCTACCCAATGACCAGTGCAGCAGCAGCAGCATCACAGCCAACTCCTACAAAGGTAAAGATGATACTTGAGACAAAAATGATTACAGTGGTATGAACTTGTTGGATCAGGTGATGAAAGTAACAGAGAGGGTCTTAGCCCAACTAATTAGGAAGAGAGTTAGTCTTGATGAGATACAGTTTGGTTTTGTGCCTGGAAGAAGCACCACTGATGCTATATTCCTGGTAAGGCAGCATCAGGAGAAGTACCTAGACAAAAATAAGCCTCTGTCCTCGGCTTTCGTTGACATGGAGAAAGCTTTTGCTATTATCCCATGCTCTCTTATCAAGTAGTCATTGCAGAAATTAGGGATAGATGAGTGGTTGGTGAGAGCTGAACAAGCCTTATACAGGATGTTGTCAGTAAGGTGAGGGTTGACAACGAGTATAACAATGAATTCAGGGTACAAGTAGGAGTTTACCAAGGATCGGTGCTCAGCCCCCTCTTGTTCATTGTAGTCCTCCAGGTAATAGAGAAATTTAAGCCTAGTTGCCGTCCCTTGGGAGCTCCTCTCCGCTGATGACCTTGTCCTTATGGCTGGATCATGACCAGAACTAGAGAAGAAATTTCAGGTGTGGAAGCAAGGTCTAGAATCAAAGGGCCCTAGAGTTAATTTAGCAAAAACCAAAGCCTTAGTAAGTAGGGAAGTGAATAAATCACAAAACCCTTCAGGTAGATGGCTCTGCTCGATATGTAGACTAGGCATAGGTATAAACTCCATAAGGTGTACCCAGTGCTAGCTATGGACACGTAAGAGGTGCAACAACATCAGAGGAAGGTTAACAGAGAAAATAGACTTTGTGTGTGGCAGATTTCCAGGTACAATAAACACTAGAAATGTACAGAAAACAGACTCCATGAAATGCCAGTGGAGATACCTGGAAGTAGTTGATAGCTTTCTAGGTGACCGAGTCAGGAGTGGAGGCAGATGCTCCAAATGCTTAGCTGCTAGAATAAGAATAAGCTGGGCAAAGTTCAGAGAGCTTCTCCCTCCATTGGTAACTAAGAGCCTCTCTCTCAGAGTTAAAGGCAAATCGTATGATGCCTGTGGTGTGGACAGCCATGCAGTGAAACAGGGTCTGTGACTGCTGAGGACATGCATAAGCTTGAAAGAAAGGAAATTTAGTTTGCTTTGCTGGATGTCCAATGTGAGTGTGCGTGTGCAACTGAGTGTGAGCATTTTGAGAGGAAAGTTTGGCATAAGAGGCATCAGATGTGGTGTGCAAGAGAAGCGACTGCGCTAGTATGGTCATGTGATGTACGAGGGCAGCTGCACAAAGAAATTCCAGTCTCTAGCTGTGGAGGGAACCTGTGGAAGAGGTAGACCCAGGAAGATATAGGACAAGGTGATGAAGTACTATCTTCAAAACTTGGGTCTCATGGAGGTGATGACAAGTGATCGAGATCTTTGGTGGTTTGCTGTGCTTGAGAGACTTGTCAAGTGAAATAGCAGTTGTGGTTGGTGTCAGTGACATGTAAAAGCACCCATGCTGATGACACATAAAGCACCAATACCAGTGACACGTTACAGGCACTCACTAGCTCTTGGATTGGTTGGCGTTAGGAAGTGCATCCAGCTGTAGAAACCAAGCCAAAATTAGGCTGGCACTTAGTACTGCTCTCCAGGTTACCACTTCCTGTTGAACCGTCTAACCCATGCCAGCATGGACAGTGGATGCTAAATGATGATATATATATATATATTATATGTGTGTGTGATTTTTTAACTAATAATTTCCTTTATTTTCAGCTGAATTAGGTGACTATAATCCTGAAGATCACAAAGGAAATTACCTGTCTGAGTTCCGGTTTATTCCCAGCCAAACCGTGGAGTTTGAACGACAAGTTATAGAATATCACAAACAACACAGGTAGTTATGGCGTCTACTTTATGCTAAAGGGTGCTTTTTTTTTTGTAATTTTAATTTTGTTGTTGTGTGCATGTTTGGAATTTAGTATGATAGATTACACAGTGTAAAATGGCTGGTGTTAAGAAGAGCCTCCAAGCAAAGCAGATAATGGAGTATTATGCAATTCTTGGAGCCGTCAAATCATGTCAAACTATCCAACCATTATCAGTTTGGAACCTGGACATAAAATGACGATGTAAATGTGATGTTGTGAAATTACAAATAAATAAATTTGCATACAATCTATTTCACTTGAGATATAAATAGTATCGGCAAATATGACAAACCCACTTTGTATTTTTGAAAACGTAGTGAATGGTTTCCCATCACTGAAAATAATTGCTGAATAAGCCAGATGACAATTTGGGATAGAAAAAAAAAAAAACAAATACAATCTAAAAATCACAACAAAAAAACAAACGAAAATGAAAATTCACAATGTTATGGTAAAAAGTGGTGAGATGGTTGGCAGGAGAAGACATGAGTGAAACATCTCAAAATGAGGATGGCAACAGCCACACAAGATGAACTGCAAAATAAATTCCAAATAAAATATCTCTATTCCAGAATCATCTGAAAATACCATATGTGCACACACACACACACACGCATGCATAGTTGTGCGGTAAGAAGTTTGCTTCCCAACCACATGGTTCTGGGTTCAGTCCCACTGCATGGCACTTGTCTTCTACTATTGCCCTGGGTCAACCAAAGCTGAGTGGATTTGGTAGATGCAAACTGAAAGAAGCTTGTTGTATGTGTGTTTGTGAATGTGTTTTTATGTGTTTGATCCCCCAGCATCACTTGATAACTGCTATTGATCTATTTACATCTCTGTAACTTAGCAGTTCAGCATAAGAGACTGATAGAATAAGTATCATGCTTTAGAAAATAAGTATTGGGGTGGGATGGCATCAATTTGTTTGGTTAAACCGTTTAAGGTAGTGCCCCAGCTTGGGCACAGTCTAATGAACTTTTTTTCATATAAAGGTACTATATATATATATTATATATATATATATATATATATATAATATATGTGTGTGTGTATGTATATATGATTAATATCTGTGCCGGTGACATGTTAAAGGCACCCACTACACACTTGGAGAGGTTGGCATTTGGAAAGGCATCCAACCATAGAATCGGTCAGACTGGCATCTGGCACAGCTCTCCAGCTTACCAGTTCCAGTGAAACCATCCAACCCATGCCAGCATGAAAAGCAGATGCTAAATGATGATTATGATGAACACAATTTTGTTAAACAAATATGCTCTCCTTCTCTCTCATTACACACACACACACACACACACATATGGTGAGAGCATGTTCTAATTTCCATCTTACAAATTCACTCACAAGACTTTGGTCTTCCTGGGGCTACCCAATGTGTCCTGTAATGTGATTGAACCTGAAACCATGTGCTTTATATAACCACACAGTCATGCCTGCATCTACACACACACACACACACACACACACACTATAGTATTTAGGAGTGCTTGTGTGTAATAACTGAGGCCTTCTGTCAGGGATTCCTATGTCCAAATCTCAATTGTTCTGTATAGATTCGGTTAATTTATTCAGCTTTCTGGTTATTCTACTTACTTTTGCAGATGTGCATTTTTTCCTTTCAGTCCTTGTTCAAAACTTAGACATGGTGACAAGTGGTTGATTGCAAGAGAAAATATGCACATTTACTCATAACTAATCTCATAATGCATGTCTTCACTTACTCTCTCCCATGTTCTGTCTTACACACAGTGAGTCTCGCTCCGTCTCCCTCTCTTGCTTCCTTTTTCTCTTTCCCTCTCCCTCTCCCTCCTACTTGATTCCTTTCTCTCTGTCTCTCTCTCTCCCTCTCTCACACACATGCACTACTTTTCCTCTGGCATCTCTATGCACATGTGTCCAGTCGTTCATTTCTGTGACTGTGAACTGCTTGAAATAACAGTGCAGTTAATATAAGTCAAAGCCATAGCATTCATTTAGCTGCAAGGAAATACAATCACACACCACTCAGGCATCCTCTTGTGTAAACACACGCACAGACACACATACAACTGCATGCACAATAACATATATACACAGACTGTTCAGTTGCCTTTATCTATTATTGTTGTTGTTGTTGTCCAAATGACTTTTGATCTTATTCAATGGTTTACTGTTGTGGTGCTGCTGCAGCAAGGAATGGAAATAGGTTCTCATTCATAAAGACTACATTTTCTCTAGTAGAGAGAGAGTAAGGTGCAACAACTTCTTGTTACTCCTTCAAGAAGAAGAGTTTGTTCAAAAAGAAGAGTTCATGCCCAAACCAACTGACCACTGATACTCTACACTGTCCTTTAGAGCTGTTATTAGGAGTAATTGGCTGTTTTCATTGCCCTGAAGGAAGTTTAATGCCAATACTTAGTTTATTGATCCTTTTAAAAAGAAATGGTCTAACGTAGTGAAGGTGCTCTAAATACTGTCCATGTAGTATACAACAAAGTATTGGGAAACTGTAATGTCCTACATGGAGTACTCCTTCACACACACACACACACACACACACACACACACACACACACACACATACACACCCAAATTCCATTGTCTCACTAAAATATTTTTAACCCCCTCTACCTTCCACTATTCTCCAACCACACATCAATCACAGAAACTTGCCCCCAAAAGGACAACTTAAAACGGAGCCTACCAAACCCACCATTTCCTTTCTTACCAGCTACTCAAAACAACATTATTTGATACAACAAGCAAATATATGAAACACACAAAAGACAAAACATTCAAAGACTTTCATGAAACCCCTTTAACATTTACAGAAAACTTTGAATACATTGGTGTGACTGTGTAGTTTCCATCTCAGAAATCAACTCACAAGGTTTTAATTCATTCTGGGGTTACTCAGAGTACCATGTAGTAGGACTGAACCTGAAACCATGTACTTGACAAAGTGAACTCTTTAACCAAAGAACCATGTCTGTGCATGTCTGTTCACTCCCCAACTATATAGTTCTGGGTTCGGTTCCACTGCATGCAACCTTGGACAAGTGTCCTCTAGTATGGTCCCAGATCAACCACCAAATCCTCAAGGTTTTGCTAGTTGATCTGGAAGGTAGAAACTGAGAAAAGTGCACTGTATATCTACATGTGTGTGTGTGTGTTTGGCTTGTATTTCCCTCTCCTACATGTTTCACTCACTGTAAGCAATGGCTCTCTTAATGGTGCTGTTTGCTTGCAGTCTACTGCAAAAATTTGCCTCAGCTGTTTGTTGTCCAGCAGTCTGGGAGATTATTACCTTACCTGGTAGCCAGTGGGAGCTGGCCACAAGAAGGGCATCTGGTTGTAGAAGCTCTGTCCCATGCAAATTTTGAAAAAAGTAGCTGTTAAAATGATGATGTCCTGAAAATGCTTCAGAAATGTTCAAATATACTTACTCAACTCATTGGCTTCAAGAAACAACATAAATATACAAACATCGTCTTAGATTCATCAGGAATGATGCTAGTGTTTATGCCTAGACCTTTAATTTCTGTAATAAACCAGAGAATATTGCACTTTGTATCATCATCTGCTGCACACAGACAACCTAAATAATGCAATAAAATAGTCTAATAGAAAGACTAGCTGCAGATTTGAGAATAGTTATGAAGACAGGCTGCAAACCACCAGTCCTTACCACTGTAGTGAGAATCACTTTGGAAACAGGATGACACTTTTTACTCCAGCCAGACAAACATAGACACATGCAAGAGATAGCAGCAATATCAATAGCTGTGGTAATACTATGGCCACCACCACAATCTACAAATATGAATTGGGCAGTAAAGAAAACACAACATGGCCAGTTTTCAACTTTCATATGTTGGAGTATGCAATGTAGGTGGACGTTAGGCGAGGAGATGGCTTATTTGGATCTCTGTCTCAGTGGCGCATCCTGAATCGTTCAATTCGCTAGACATGGAGTTGCTAAAGGAACACAAAATAATTATGTCAACATGAACAGTAAAAAAGAAAGTCCTTTGTTTTGTTTTTTGTTGTTTCTCATATATAAAGCTGCCTTTCTGTATTTTCCAGAGGTCAAACTCCAGCTGAGGCTGAGTATTGTTTCTTAGAACGAGCAAAACGCCTGGAGATGTATGGAGTTGATTTACACAATGCCAGGGTAAGAATTCAATTTGTTAAATTATTTTCTTATCTCTATTTAATAGAGTTGTCTGTATAATTTCCATCAGCGACTATGTCTCTTTTTTAATTCCCCTTTCATAAAAAGAGTGAATCACTTACCTGCAATTAACATCTAATTGAAATTACTCTTTTTATTTCAATGTCAGCTTCAATGATAGAATAAAAATAGGATGTAAGTTTTTTTTCAAAATAAAGTAAGGCATAATAATAACTTCCTCCAAATTTTAATTAATTCTCATAATAATTTAGGTTAAAAAGGAAATTGTTTTCCCAAAATGCAAATTTGCAATTCCTTGTTATTTTGTTAACATATATTAAAACACAGAAGCACATATTGACTGAACTTTTAGCCTTCAAAGCAAGATATAGGCTGAGTATGTGACACATTGTGGTAGCAATTTTAAGGTACAGCTTTCATGAGCAGAGGTTAAACATAGAAATCTTGCTTTTGACTATTTCTGTTGTACAAGGTACATTACTCTGTCTCCACTTTGTTTGCCAGAAATTACTGCCACTGATTGTTCAAAGTTGGATGACTAACCATAAGAATGGATCCAACAGTACAAAGATTAATGTAAAACAAGTGTTTTGGCTTTTCTTAATCTGTATCCAAAATGTTTAGGAAAATCAAATCGATTTGCCTAATTAGGATATTTTTTCTGCTGATATATTAGATAACTTATGGACTTAAGAACTATTTCTAAAATTTACTCAATCTTCAGTGAAGGTTAGAGAAATGCCAAGAAAGTATTTGACTTTTTTCAAATTTACAGTAGAAAATATTTTTTTCAAAGCAAAATGCATTTCTGGAAAGAAGTAAAAATGTAAAGATGATCTAGGTTTGAGAAGTAACCATCAGTGATTCCATTAAAATATAATTAATTTACTAATGAAGTATTAAAAACTGGTATTTAGTATAAAAAGCAAAAAAGAAGACAACAGAATCATTTAAGCTAATTCATAACTGTTGATTGGAGTTCCTGTTGTTTTTTTTCTTGTTTGAAAATATATTTCTTATATCTACCTTTTATTTCTAGGATCAAAGCAATCTCGAGATACAACTTGGAGTTACTTCAGCAGGTCTTGTGGTATTTCAGAACTTTATAAAAATCAACACATTCTCATGGTAAGCACAATCAAATCAGGAGTCTTCTCTCCTTAGTCATAAACCTTTCAAAATATGAAATGTGGGTTTGTTTCTAAATTTCAAAAGAAGTTGCTATTAGTGGAAGTCATGGTTTAATTAAACTTCTCTTCATCTTTTATCATGTCCACTTTTTAGTTCTTACCTGGGATTGATCATACTTTATAGTAAAGGTAAAGGTTTATAAACTAGAATGTAGTATCTTTCACCTGGTATTTATTTGTGAAGATCAGGGTGCCAAATACATACAGAACTTAAATTCTCATTTCAAATCAGTCAGGTTATTCTGATGTGCAAATATAATATTTATCCCTTTTGGGACCATGTTATGTCTCTGGCCAAGACTCTTCACTCCATTTGAAAACAACTTCAGATTAAATAAAAAAATAGCATTTTGTCTACTATCAAATTAAAAGTTTTTTTAATGTGGAATTAGTGGCCATAAATACTCAGACATAGTCAAACACTGCTGTTGACCATTCATTGAGTTCTTCAAGCTGGACGTTTTTCTTTCTTTATCTTGGCTGAAAAATAGGCACCACCACTACTTCTACACTTAGGGAGAACTAAGTGTGAGAAGTGAGCACCTAATTGTGTGAGTAGGGCACTCCAAAACAAAAAGAATATCAAGTCTTACGAAGTCCCTAAAACTATGCAAAATTGTAACTGTAACTTATGCTTCAAATAATTAATACTAAATTGACCCCAAAATAGTAGCAATAGATGCTTTTATTGTTTCTAGAATTATTTTTCTGCTCTAGTTTAAGCAATGGCACCACTTGTAGTAGAGGGTTCTCTCTGAAATAAAATAAATCAATTTAGTTGACAAGAGCCAAACTATTGGTCATTTTCATTTTGTCCCTTTGCTTTTAGTTTGCGCAGCCATACCTACCATTCTACACTTCTCTCTCCTCAATTATTTTTTATCCAGACTATTTTCCCTCCTTGATTAATCTTTCTGTCCATCTTAGTGATTGCTTTCATGCTGCTGCTACTACTACTACCACCAACTCCCCTTTTATCTAGATGTTGTGGCAAAGAACAATTATGATCTTCCACCCCTAAATCCAGCTTTTCCCACCATTTATAGGATTTAATTCTATTCTTAATTCCTCTTCAGCAGAAATTAAAATTTTTTTTTTAGAAATACCAAATAAGATAGAATGTGAAAAAGAAGAGAATTTGTAATTTTATTAAGCTGCATCTGTTGATTTTTCTAAATTGAACTTTTTATTCCAGTTTCTAAATATGTGTGTGTGTCAATATTTATTTTTCTTGTTAAAAATCTATTTCTTTAAAATGTGATTTATTTCCTTTTATTCATTTATTTCTTTTTGTTTTACTTTAAATTTTACCCTTCTTCCTCCATATTTAATCTCATATTTCTCTGAATTTATTTCTTTAAACTTTAAATGAGCTCACCGTCCCTCTCCCTCGCCCCAGCCTCTAATTCATAAACTGCCTCAGATTTTTTCGTTTCTCTTTTCATTTCTGTGTATTACAATGCATTTTTAAAAACTATTTTTATTACTTTATTAGAATGATAGAACTGTTTGCATGTTTTTATGAATCTAAAATCTGACATTTTCTATAAATCAAGCCTGATAGATTCTTCAATTAAAACCATCCCCAATACTAAAACCTGACTGCTTTTGAAAAGGTATGTGTGTGTGTGTGTGTGTGCATGCATGTGTGTGTGTTTGCATGTGTGTATGTATCTTTTGTGTCCTTGCATAAATCTTTTATTGCCTTCAAAATCTGTTTCTTGATTCTCTAAGTCTCTTGCATGCCTCCTTCGGCTTCATGTTTTGCCTCTTTTCATTACTCTGCAGGTTCTCTAACTTGACAGTAATTCTTTCACTTCTACTAAACTAAATATGAAACTTTTTTGTCCTTGAGGGTGGTTTATAATGTATGAGAATTCTAGGAAAGCAAATATATTAAAAAAATCTTAAAGTTTCCTTTCAGTTTCCCCAATTCAGGGTAAATATGTTGGTGTATTTTATTTTGAAGCCTGATATTTTGAAATATGAACATTACACTGGTGTCTGAGGTGTTGCTCACATTTCATAGATTAACAGCTCATAGCATTTCATATGTGTCTTTCAAATGAGTTGAATTAAATAGTTGGGCCAAAAATGCAACATTGCATGGAACAGAATTCAAATTTATATCTCTAACTACTACACATTTTCTCATATGACTTCCCACATTAGATGTGGCTCCATGTAGCTGAAGTACTACGGAGAGATGATGAGATTAAAGACATACATAAACACTTTAGCAGATGAATAACATTGGTCACAATCTGCTACCAATTCCCTCTCGCTTGTGCCTTTCTTTCTCATCTTGATTAGATTGACTTCTCATTGACATGAGGGCCTCCCAAGTGGCCTTTCCGATCACTTGAATACCACTCAACACCTGTTGTCTGTGAACTTTACAACATGTCTGGCCCAGCAGAACTTCTGCTTTTGGTATTCTGCAGTCGCATCATTCAATCTGCTCTTTTCTCAAATTTTCTTCAAAATAAGAATATTAAAATTGAATAATGAATCAATTTTCTGGTCATCATCTCAACCTGTCGTATGTCTTTGCTGTGGCAGGAAAATAAGACTTCTTCAGAAAAGTGACATTCAAGTTTGTAACACTTAAATGTGAAGCAATATAATTTGCTTCCAGAAGTTTCCATTACTATCATTCTTGGTAGGATATTGTGGATTTCATTCTAGACATCAGTTGGGGGATAATACTTACTGTTTTATGAGGAATGGTCAGTTTAGGCGATGAGCAGTTGGTAAAACTTATTAGAGCAGGAAATGGTGAGGATGCACTGGGAATTGAGTTCCTCTTCATTTACAGCAGATCTGAATGATAACATGATAATTCTGGCAGTCATCATAATTGATGTTATTCATTTTATAAATATAATTTATCTAGGTTTCATATTAGATTTTCTAAGTTGTAAACATTGATTGTATTAATCTCAACTTTTGTGCCCTTATTCACACTATGTATATATCATCATCATCATCATCGTTTAACATCCGCTTTCCATGCTAGCGTTAAACGATGATGATGATGATGATATATACATAGTGTGAATAAATGCCATTAAGTTGGCATTGGGATTAAACCCACAAACGATTACAGACCTTCAAGTTATTGTAACTAATCAGTTTTAAAACTGTTATCCACACCATTTTGTACTAAGAGAAGCAAAGCAAATAAAAACTGAATATCCCTGGAAATATTTTATCATCCATTTGGACTACAAAAAATATCTGCCACTCCATTTCTATCACTTCCTATTATTACTGCTCCTCTTTCTTTACTATATTTAACTATCTCTCCCCCCTCTCTCTCTCGCATATATATATATATATTCCTTTGTGTGTTTCAGCCAGGTGTGTGTGTGTATACATATATGCATAGTTATGTATGTGTATATATACATGCATATATATATATATATATATATATATATATATATATATATATATATAGTTATGTATGTATATTCTGTTGTGTCTGGAGAGAGTAATTTTTGTTTTTGTACCTTATAATGTAACACTCCCACCGGTAAAATTTCCACTTTCTTATTATTAAATAAAAAAAATTAAAAAGTAAGAAATAAGTGGAAATTTTACCGGTGGGAGTGTTACATTATAAGGTACAAAAAGAAAATGACTCTCCCCAGACACAATAGAATATGCTTCAACACACGAACTCATATAAAAGATCTTGCAAACCAAATCCCAAAACGAAATATATATATATATATATATATATATATATATATATGTATAGTTATGTATGTATATATATATGTAGATGTATGTATGTATGTATGTATATATATATATATATATATATATATATACACACACACACATATTTATGTATATGTGTATCTATATATTTATGTATGTATATCTATATCTAGCCACTACACACATTTTTTTCTCTCCTTGTTTTTTCTGTGTCCCTTTCTGTAGAAGAGCGTAGGCTCGAAACGTAAAAGACTTTTTCTATTCCTGAGCATTATACCAATACATCTGTTTGTTTTGTACACCACCTGTCTTCATCTTTGTTTTTTTCGTAAACTCTCCCTATATATATATGTGTGTGTGTGTGTGTGTATATCTATGTATGTATGTATGTATATATGTATATTTCTATATATTTATGTATATATGTGTGTGTGTGTGTGTATATATATATATATATATATATTTATGTATGTGTGTATATATATATATGTTTATGCATATGTGTATCTATATATATATATATTTATGCATATGTGTATATATATATATGTATATGTGTAGCTATCATCATCGTTTACCGTCCGCTTTCCATGCTAGCATGGGTTGGACGGTTCAACTGGGGTCTGGGTAGCCTGAAGGCTACACCAGGCCAGTCAGTTTGTATATATATATATATACATACATATATGTGTGTGTGTGTGTGTGTGTGTCTTTGTGTCTGTGTTTGTCCACCCACCATGGCTTGACAACTGATGCTGGTGTGTTTATGTCCCTGTAACTTAGTAGTTCAGCACAAGAGACCAATAGGATAAGTACCAAACTTACAAAGAATAAGTCCAAGGATCAATTTGTTCAACTAAAAGGTGGTGCTCCAGCATGGCTGCAGTCAAATGACTAAAACAAGTGAAAGAAAATATATATATATATATATCATCATCATCATCATCATCGTTTAATGTCCGCTTTCCATGCTAGCATGGGTTGGACGGTTTGACTGAAGGCTGGTGAACCAGATGGCCGCACCAGGCTTCAATCTTGATCTGGCAGAGTTTCTACAGCTGGATGCCCTTCCTAACGCCAACCACTCCGTGAGTGTAGTGGGTGCTTTTACGTGCCACCAGCACAGGGGCCAGTCAGGCAGTACAGGCAACGACCTCGCTCAAGTCTTTTACACATGCCACCGGAACAGGTGCCAGTGAGGCGATGCTGGTAACAATCACACATACATACATATATATACTCTGATAGTATTCGACCAGTATTGGCCCAGGACATATCTAACTAAATAGCTCCAGCATGGCAAAGTCATTCAATCAGGAATTGGACAACATGGCCCACTCGAGGAGAGAGTTATCGTTTGCACAGATATATCCAGGTGTAGGATGTTGATCTGGGATTTTTTTAAGGAATTTGTCTAAAAACTTCTTGAACTTCATGGGATTCTGTTTCTGCTTTAATGAGTTTTGGTGTAATGTTAAAGAGAGCGGGGCCAATTGAGGTGAAATAATTGTGCCATATTTTTGTTATATGATATGAATATGATTTATGTTGTGGGTGGATAGCATGGGGCTCAAGTCTTGGGTGTATCTGAAAGGCGATGCCAACATCATTTGGGCAATGCTGATGGAATATTTTCCATTTCATGTAGATGATGTAGCATTCATGGATGCATTGGAGGGAATAAATCTTGAGAGCCTGTCATGTCATCTTCAGTTTTCATGATACTTTGTTTCCTGTGGGGAGACCACAGTGGACAAAAGTATTCAAGGTGGGCACAGGCAAAAGTGGAGAAGAGAAGGATAATGGTGTGGATATCTCTCAACTGGAAAGTTCTGAGAATGTTGTTGTCCACAATTGCTCCTAAGCCTCTGATGTTGTTGGATGCCATGTGAGTTTTTACCTAAAAGAAGAGAGTATGGATGTTTCAGGGTATCCTCTTTTCCAAAGCAGATTAACTCAAATTTGTCCTCGTTCAGCAGAATATTATTCTTTTCTGCCCTTCTCTGGCCATTAGATCTGACGGAGGGCTTGCCCAGTCATTGATGACCTTCTGGATCTTGGAATCATCTGCAAAGATTCTTTTGTTACTGTGCATGGTGATGTCAATAATGTCATTGATTTAGATGATGAAAAGAAGTGGGCCCAACACAGTGCCTTGTAGAACACATGTATAGAGTTTTTGAAGTGGTGTACAGGTATTGTATATTGAGAAAAAGGGAGGCAGTTAGAATTTTGGATAATTCTTTACTAACACTGTTATTCGTTTATCGAACACATCAAGACAAAATCAGATGAGTTCAGTAAATGAATGAAAGCGCTAATAAAGAATTATCCAAAATTTTGACTGCCTCCCTTTTTCTCAATATATATATATATATATATTTATATATTTATATAGTATTAGAGGTAAAATCAAAACCAAGGCAGAACAAGTATCTCAAGTAATTTACAATAATTTAATTAGAGTAAGGTGAATTTGAAGTCTTACAACTGTTTCTGGGATAATCCAACTGGTTGGTTAGCATGTCCATGCACAGGGCATTCCCAGGTAATATCCAGGCAATATTTTGGCTGTGTTCTGAATGATGTATTTTAACTAAAAACTTGTACCTTCATGGAAGTACCAACCTACATCCATATTCTTTGGAAAAAGACAAGTTGTGAACATTATTCTTCTAACTACTTTTACTCTTTATTCTTCTATTTTATTCCTTATAAACTGTGAATTTTATTCCTTGTAAACTGTAAATTTTTCCCGTCTAAAATATTCATACCTTGTCTCTGATGATGGAATACCCAGTGCATAGACATGCTAACCAACCACTTAGGTCACCTCAGAAATGGCTGTAAGTCTGAAAATTCAACTTACCCTAATTAAAATATTCTAAATGACTTGAGATACTCGTTCTGCCTTGGTTTTGGTTTTTCCTCTCATTTAATATATACCTGCTATAATAGAACCCTAACACGGATGTGTTTATATAACTTTCAAAGCCAGTTTTGTACAAGTCCTTCCAAGATTTCCCATACGTATATCTCTGCATACCTTTCCTGCCTTCACTCTAGGAAGTAGAGTCTAAACTTTTTCAGCCTTCCCCAGTAGCAGAGACATTACATTGAGACATTTTTCTTTGTATAGTTCCACTAGATTGCTTAGAGTTCCAACATTAACTTTGTACTGTGTGGTGACCGTAGTTGGATGCAATAGTCTCTCTCTCTCTCTCTCTCTCTCTCTGCATGTATGTGTGTGTGTGTGTGTATATACACACATACATGTGTAGGAGAGTACTGAAAAGTTCCTGGTTTTACGGATGCCCAACCTTCCGAGTTCTTTTACAGGGCTTAGAAAAACTGAAGGACCCCTGCAGTAGACATGTGAATCTGAGAGGGGAATATGTTCAATAAAATCATAATTAAATGATCCCCTGTATTTTCTTTTGCCCAAAACCAGGAACTTTTCAGCAGCCACTCATATATACAAGGGTAAAATCCAGGAATCCAAGTGTAGGAAGTTAGTAAGCTTCATCAGTTTGTAGCAAAGAGAGAAAACAAAAAGGGTCCAGTGTAGTCAGGAACAGTAACAATTTTTATTACATTTGTTATGGCTTCACCACTCATGTTTAACTCAGATCTGCAGTGAGTTAACTTGGGATTCCCAAATGACAATGCAACCTTCATGTACTCAAGATATTCTTGGCCTGATGAATAGCTTTGCCAAGTACCTCTCATTGAATAATTATTACATCAGAGAATCAACCAGCTATGAGGTGGTATCAAAAAGTTTCCAGACTAGTTGTGTTTAATAAAAAAAAAAAAATTTGCTTAAGTTTTAACATCATCTCCTTCGGAATATACCGGTATATCGCAGCAATATACCGGTCCCAGCATTGTTGCCACTTTTAGAATCCAGCCTGGAAGTTGTTTTCCATAAGTTGAGAACCTTCTGCAATTTTCTCTGGATCTCAACAACGGTATTAAAACCTTTGAGCTGCATTTTCATCTTGGGGATGAGATGGAATTCTGCAGGTGCTAAATCTGGTGAATGGGTGGGGTGAGTGCAGAAGTGATACCATGTTGTTTTGAGGGAGAACTCAGTGTCAGTGTGCATTGTTGTTGTGAAGAATCCAATTCTCCTCAAATCCAGTTGCTCCTGTCAGATGTCCTCCTTCAAATGCTTGAAAACGTTACAGTAGAACTCTCAGTTGATAGTCTGGCCCTTGGGGGAGAATTCTCAATACACAACACAGCTGATGTCAAAAAAAAAAATGATGAAAATACTTTTGATTGAGCTGTGGTTCTGCCGTGCCTTCTTTGCTTGTAAAGATGAAGGGCCCTTCCATTGTGATGACTGCTACTTCGTCTCAGGGTTGTACCTGTAGATCCGACTCTCATCACCAGTATTGATTCTCAATGTGAAGGACAGGTCATCAGTGGGATGCTTACAGAGATCCTGACAGACTTCAACATGATGTTCTTTGTGCTCATTGGTCAGCAGCAGAGGACAGACTTGGCAGAGACATCTGAATGTTCAATTCAGATGTTACGGTTGCCTGCACAGACCCATACAATAGACCAACAGCATCAGCAATGCCATTGATTGTCCTCCAATGATCCTCATGCACAAACTGATGAATTTGCTCCACAATTCCAAGGCTGACACTCATGGCAGGTCTTCCAGATTGCTTGTTGTCTTCCAGGGACATTCTTCCACTTTTGAAGCACCTGTGCCACTCAGAACATTGTGTACAACCCATTGCCTCGTTGCCATAAGCTTACCGAAGCATGCTCAATGTCTCTAGCAGATTTCCTCAGTTTAATGCAAAATTTCATATCGGCTTCTTGATCCGACCTCCTGTCCATGACAAAACCACAGACTACACAAAAACATAAATTTCACAACTTGCAAAGTAAACACAACCATGAAAGTCACTGCTAGCTCTCGCTGCTTACACAACCATGTGCTGCCATCTGTTGGTGCACTACAAAACTAATCTGGGAACATTTTGATACCAGCTTGTAAGAAACATATGTAACCTGGATTTTACCTGTTCCATTCATTCAGTTTGGATATATATATGTGTGTTCTGTTATGCTGTGTTTTTTACTAGTTTCAAGTTGAGATGAAAGCTGTGGCCATGCTGGGGCACTGCCATTGGCTTTACTACACTTTCACTAAACCTCCTTTGATATGTGCCTTTTTATGAATGAGGGAGTCTGATGTTACTGCCCTCATCTGCATTTCTTACCTTGAGGTAGGTTCATTCGGAACTCTTGACAGGAAGAGATCCAGTTTTATTCTAAACACCTAAATTCACCCCATGGAGGTCTCACAGGCTTTGTGAGAGCATATTGAAGAGTTGTGGGCCATTGAAACACAAGCTGTTGCAGTCTCTGGTCTAATGTTTTTTCCTCTCAAAATTGTTGGCCTTGAGCCTAAATTAGAAACAGTTATTATTATTATTATTATTATTATTATTATTATTATTATTATTATTATCATCATCATCATCTTTATGAAGGTGCATAGCCAACTGGTTAGGTTGTTGCACTCATGATCACAAGATTGTGATTTCAATTTCTCCCTTGAAATTTGTTGGTCTTGTTTCAGAATTTGAGACCATTATTATTATTATTATTATTATTATTATTATTATTAGAAGCAGACTCTTGAATGGTTAACATATTAGACTTGTGGGTCATGAGTTTGTATCTTGTTGTTACAAGCATTATGTATGTGTTCCTGAACAAGACACTTAACTCAACTTGCTCAATTAAAAAACTATCATCTGTGAAAGAAAACCAATCTTCATTCTTTTCTTCTTTTTTTTATCTAACCCCCCCTCTCTATATATATATCTTGGCTTCTATCTAAACTGCTTTCATTAAGCCACTTCATTTTTTATCTTATTGATGGATTGTGAAGAACTTAACATTTTGCCAGCCTTCAAAGCTGTTCTGCTTCATGCCTCTCTTCAATATTCTAAATGCTTCTTCACTGCACACAATTCCACCCTGATTTTGTCTGACAAAGAAATCTTCTCGTCACACATCAACTTCTTTTTTTTTCTTACTAACCGGAAAAATGTTTTTAAAATTCTACTAAACTACCTGATTTTGTTTGTTATTAGTCTGCCTACATAGATACAAATATTGGCTAAATATAAACTGCAGTGTCTGCAAGATTAAGGTGTTGGGCTGCTGCTGCTGATCTCATGGTCTCAAGTGCAAAATTTGCTGTCCTTGAAGGATCTTGTAAATAGATGCTATTTTCACTTTGTGATGGAGAAAATAACATCAGGGATAAGCATTGTGACTTTTAGTGACCTGAAACAGAGAACAGAACTCTTGAAACTTATGTCTATCCCAGCAGAAAGATGTATAGAGAATGTCTATTTATAAAATATCTTTCTCAAATATGGAAAATATTCCAATTTGTGAAAAGCATATTATTCATTCCTGCATAGAAAAATTAATACAACAATAGTTTAATAATCCTCTTAAATATACTTCTCAGTTGTTCTGTTTTAACAAGATTTTAGATATTTTAAGATCAGTTGCTTAGCTTTGAGGTTAATCTTACAACTGCTACAAAACTAAATTAGTGGACTGATGTGTTAAATTAACTTGTTTTAAGTTGTTTCAATTAGAAATGGGATATCACATAAACTTTGCATTTAAATGATTATTTTTCTCTCTCTCTCTCTCACATACACTAGATATACAAATTTCAATGTCTGTTAAACCACCCCACTGATGCAAGCAAGTAAAAATACATCTAAATAGCTAGCTGACCTTGTCTTTTCTGTTTAATATTTAAATATCATTTTGAACAATGGCTGATAGATTATAGACTTGTGAAAGAGTTCTAGAAATCTTCACAATTTAGAACTCCTTTTCAAACCAGAAATTCCTCCCAAGATTGTCAACTTGTTCTGAAAATACTGAAAATACTTTTTCATATAACATATATTTCCTGTTGTGAAAATGTTGACTTTGTTTTATCATGAGATATTTGGACAATTAACTTTAGTTCTGGGGAAATGGCATTAATGATTCTACAGTACAACATGTTGACCTGCTATTGATTAGAGTTCTATTAAGAGAGACTTGTCTTTGTCATTTCAGTTGTAAAGAGCAGTAGAGGCTTCCATAAATGTCCCTCGTTTCTAATCTGTTCAACTGTGCTGCTTTGCCCTATTTCTACTTTTGATACATTCAATAGTTTCATGCAGTCTAGAGGAAAAGTTTTGTCAATGAGACAGACATGACTTCAAGCAGTAATAGATGCATTTTTTTTAGAAAAGTAGTTTCTCATTATAAAGCTAATTGGACGAACCTCTATATGGTTGCATTACTTGCTCAGAATAGCAAATCTTCTACAAATCACACCTTGTCATCTTCAAAGAAGAATTCATTGAGAAATAGAGTTTACTACAGTTCTATGTTTAGGAAACGTTCTATATTTAAGAAATGTTGTGTTAACAGCAAACAAGATGGGCAAATATCCGTCAAATGTAAATAATGTATATAGTTTACTGTTTGAAAAGTGAGGAGGTGATTACATCTGAAACGATTTTGATTCTAGATCTTGCCATGTTGAAGGTTGATTTATTAATAAGCTGCACCGAAAACAACAGATATGTTTAAAAGGACAATTATTTTGTGTAGTAGTGCTTCAACAGATCCAGCCAACCTTATATTGTCCTAGTTAAGCAAAGTGATTAAGGTCTCCAACAGTAGAAATAATTGGGAGCTGCTCTATTTTGACAGGAAAGAAGTTTCTCTCTCTGTTTGGAAAGTAGACTCAAAGTATGAATGGATTTAATACTGTGTGATAATAGAAAAGGAATAATGTGTACAAAAAGACTTGTTTCTGGTGAATCTTTTCTGCCTGTTCTTTGGATGGATGAGATTTACTGTGATTATCTCTAATATTGTGTGTGTGTGTGTACCTGTGTGTAATAAATTTGTTGGTTATTTTTAGATTAATTAATTTGGCCTATATTTTACACCAATCATTCCCCAGTTAAATGAAGGTCTTTTTGCTGTTTTTCAATTTATGAAGAAAATATTTGAAATTTTTTTGTCTGAATCATAACTATTGTAGCATATTCCTACTGTGCTGTGTGATGAAGGGTGTGTCTTTGTAAAACTGGACCAACAGTTCAATTCGTTTTGAAATAGTATTTGCAAATTAGCTTAGTTTTTAACATTTGTTTCTTTGATGAGATTTGAGTGACATCAGTTTGAGCTGGTATGTTGTTGCAGATAAATTTTAAATAATGGTTTCAGGGAGGCTTTTGGTAGAAATATCTTTAATTGAGGTTTTTATAAAGGAGATAACGATGAATTAATCACTTTTTTTTGTGGGGGGATCTTCTATTTTATCTAAAATTCATTACAGCCCTCTGTAGTCAATATTGTTGATGATGCTGGGATTGCAGTGTAGTTTATGTTCACATTTTTCCAACTTTTGAAATCCTCAGTGTTCTGTTAGTGTTTTTAGATGCTTGTACATACATACATTCATATGTTTGTGTGTGTGTGTGTGTGCATGATGCTGTGGTTAGAGTGTCAGACTCACAGTCATGAGGTAGTGAGTTTCATTTCCCGGACCAGACTGTATTGTGTGTTCTTGAGCAAGACACTTTATTTCCTGTTGCTTCAGTTCATTCAGCTGCAGAAATGAGATGCGATGTTCATTGGTGCCAAGCTGTGTCAGCCTTTACCTTTCCTTAGGATGACATTGATAGCACAGAGAGGGAGGTGGGGGCTGGTATGCATAGGTGACTGCTGGTCTTCCATAAACAGCCACACCCAGATTTGTGCTTCGGAGAGTAACTTTCTAAGTGCAGTCCTGTGGTCATTCATGATCAGAGGGGGTCTTTAGCCTTCTTACCCTATTATATATATATATATATATATATATATACAAAATAAGAAAATGGAGAAATACATCCAAATCAATTATCAATTACCAGATAATACCCAATCTCATACTTTATTAAACCACCACATAAGAAACTGTAAGGTCAAACATAATAATGTAGAACAAAACAGTGTACATAAAGGAGTAATGTTATACAATAAGTACAATATGTATAAGAGAATATAAATATAAGTAAATATAAATATAGACTACATCTTACAGCTGTTTCGGCCATGCAGATAAGTATGTCTCATTTTACTTATATTAGCCATTTATGGTAGGTAAATATGTAGTTATAAATGAGACATTTACAAAAATATCCTAAGGCCTCTTCGGAGATTATGTGATACAAATCAGATTACATACACACTTATATAGGTGTGGGTACATACCCATAATAAAACATATACATATACGTTTGAGTGCATATACTCATACTCCTATACATATAAATATACATGTACATAATGATATAAATAATATAGATCAATAAACATATATATGTTCCACATTCAATGTTACAGTTTTTTAACTTAATATTGTGATAATTACAATGTAGAAAAACATACACATATTAATACTTAAATGCAGAGGTATCTAAGGTGTTCATTCCTAAGGGGCAACTTCCGGAATTTAATGTGATTCCTTAATGCCTTAATTGTGACTCCTTTTGGGAAACAAATCGGATCTAATCTCCCTTTACAGTTTCGCCAAGCCATTGCCAGGAATTTCCCCAGAAATTCGAGATATTACTCCACTATAAATTCGCACAAAGTAAGGATTGATTTCTCAAATACTAAAAATCTCTCACAGATAATTGCCTCCCATAACAATAAGCTGCTAAATAAGGTCTCATCACCCATGAGCAGAGACACCGCCCTGTCAAATTCCAACGTAACATATAGTAATAATAATAATAATAATAGAAATAGCACAGATATTAGCAGCCTTCATAGCAGCATTGGCGTTAACAATAGTAATAAGGATAAGAGCACTGGCCAGGACATTAACGGGGGGAGTCTCAACAATAATAGTAGCAGCGTTCTTAACAACAGTAGTTTTACGGACAATAACAATCACAGCATTCCCAGAAACAGGGAATGTGCAGGTGATATTGCCTTAAATAGTAATGAAAATAGGATGAATAGTATCGTGCCCAAATCCAGCAGTAATTTTTACACCCATCATAGAAATAAAAATGCTGTATTAGTATTGGAAACTAATCCCAATAGATTAAGGTTCTTATCAAATAACTCTAAAATTAGAAACACCACTTACCAGTGCAAAATTTCTACTGGATCCGATGTCTACCTCTATATTGGCGCAACCTCCTCTAAATTAGCCACAAGGGTCTCCAATCATTTTTCCACGTTCAGAGATAAGAGTAAACAGCACACCACGGGGCTAAGCAAATTAGTCTGGCATTTGAAGAACGCAAATACAACTTTTACGCTGGAATGGTCAATATTGTCGGTGTCCTTACCGTTTGATAAGGGCAGAAAAATCAGTGCCCTCTGTAATTCCGAACTCTTTCATATTCTGTTAGCCCGAGGCCAAGTAATAAACTCGATTGTCGAGAGATCTTTCAGATGCTTACACTGGAAAAAGCATACCTTTCACTCATACCAATGAAGTCTAATATAGATAACCCCTGGATTTCCTACAAAATTAATTTGTGATATCTCAGCCCTTTAGTTTATAAGATTTTCTCATAATTGCTAAGAGCTGCCACCAATTCCAGTAGTCCCCTCGTCTCTTGTCACTACTATTGTGGGCCCTCTCTGCCCACTCCCTCTTAAGTTGACACATTCGAACACACAGACACAGTCCTTTCACCTCCTGACTGTTAATTTTCTGTCAGCCTTCTACACACACAATCACGCATTCACAGACACACACACACACACACACACACACGTTAAGGCAATTATACACACTCATACATACGAGCACTCATTCATAAAATAAATCAAATATAAACACCAGTCAAACAGAATGCATTCCCTCACCTTAATATTCTTTTACCTTCCTTCTCCAAACTCGATTGAACCCTTGAACTCTATTAACTGCCAGTTTCTCCTACATTCAGCCAATCTGACGTCACCCCCTATAAATAGACATTATTTATCATTATCGCTATGGGCTCCTCGTGAGCTGTCATCTAAAAACTTGTTGTGCATTTTGTTGGCGAAAGAAGTTCCTGGATTTTCCTGAAGAGAAAGCTGCATAATGGACTCCTTATTCATTCGGAATTAGGAATTTTGCAGACTTCGAAACATATGTCGAAAATAAAATAAAGGAATTTTGTTAAATCTTCGCTCAGCTCCATTCTTTCCTATACTTATTATATTAAATTAAACTTCAAATTTCCGCACTAAGGCACGGAGTATATGCCCTATGGTCGTAACTTCAATCGTGTTCTTTCTGTTGTGAGTTTGCTACCCAGGTATCGGTTATCTTTCAAATTATCCGTAATAAGATAATTCATTTATCTACTTATATATATATATATATATATATATATATATTACAAGAAAAAGGTTGATAGTGACCAAAGATTCAGCTTCTACAAAATATGTTCTTCTCCTACAAAGTACAATAGCATTTAGTGATTCTTCAATTTAATATTTGGTTATTTTTAGATTTATCTTTATGTAGATAGAAGCATTCATATCCATGCATACACTCATACATGTATGTGTTCATGTGCACATATTAGGGTTGGAAAGAATGTCTTGTCACATTTCAAGATGAGAAAGAAACAAATGCTTATTTTTCCTTAATTGATTATATTTAATCAAGATAATATTTCCTCTCGTTATTGGTAATACAGTCCTATCCATCTGGCAAACTGTCAATCAATTGGGTGTAAAATTCTTCAGGTTTCCAAGCAAAGAAACACTCAACATCTTCTTTAACCTCTTCCCAATTAATAAATAATATTACAGTTGTTTTCCCTCTTAATTACAATAAACTGAAAGGATAATAAGTCGGTTGGGGAAAGGGTTAGAAGAAAGAGTAAGGTGGATGAAGCCAAACCTCCATATTTAATAGCGTAATCTTTTCTTGAATGACTTTGGCAAGATGTGTGCTCCTTGCAATATTCTGCAAGAGCAAATACACAAACAATCGCTGTTGGACCGTTTTCTTGCAAATGTTTTAGTGCAATGCTTCCAATTGACAACAATTGACTCCTCTCCATTAATTGTTTTGATTTGATGTTCTTCATGAGAGACAATGTTCTTCATATCCCACTAGAGACACACACACACACAACATAACTTTCTTCAGGTGGAGTCCTGACTTAGGAATTGATTCTCCTTTTTCATTGGCTGCTAACTACTGTTTTCATCGCATATAATTATAGAGGGCCCTCTTTTCATTACTTGTGACAATTTTGCCCAGAAAGGGCTCAGTAATAAGTCTACTTATCAATAAAAAAAATGGAGACTTTTTGATTAACCTGAGAAGCAGTAAGAAAGCTTCCTGTGTTGCCCTACTAAATGCAGCACGTGGTTACCAATAAATGTTCAAGTATTTTAAATGCTAAGACATATCCACAATCAAAACATTCTCATTGCCTTAGTTGTCTTCAATTGCAACTTTATATTTGTAGTACATTGAATAGTCCTTCCCATAACACTCATCTATCATCTTGTTATAAAATACAATGTGTTAAACCTATTCACTGTTGTAACATTATTCATAAAATCCTTATACTATTGCAAGAACCACAGCTGTAATCCCCTCACAATAATACAATACAGATTTCACTGGTATTGGAAAAAAAAAACCATTCAAATTTATTGTTGAGTGGGGTTTAAAAATACAAACTTTTTCTCTAAAATCTTAGAGAATCAATACAAACCAGAAATGCATTTTTTTTCTTAGAATATATTGCACCTAAATCTCAAGCAAATACTCTTTCAGGGAATCCTAGCTTTCCAAATCTTCTTACACTAGTCTTGCTGAATACCAGCACCAAGGAATATATTACTAATTCTCTATAGACCCTTTACTGTTCAGTATACAGTTAAACAGTTCTAGAGTGATCTTATCCTTTAAGTGTTTTCTAGATTTAATGTGGCTTCCACCTATCCTAACCTGGTGCATTCAGACATAAAAAGCATTCTCTTCTACCCTGAGTACATGATAATCACAGCTTCTTTCACGGGGTAAAATATCAATTGTAATTTACTGATAAAAATCTCAATTTCACTGAAATATTTTAACTGTAAGTGTTAGTTTGGTTAAGATTAACAACATTCGGGGCCATTTATATACTTGCCACACAACTTGGCCCTTTTGTATTTAAACCATCCATGTCTGGCCAAAATATTCTGCCTGTTGTATGTTTACACCAGCTTGATCCAGCCTCTCACACCTACCCTACAATGTCATTCTAAAAATATACAATCACATCAATATCGCTAAGCTACAAGATAACGCAGGATGAATTCAAAACGATAGAAACAAATAAGCATTTTATTTGACTGAGTAATCTAAATGCTATGAAAGTTTATTGACCCTTGCACACACACACATACACACTATATATATGCATGTGTATATATATTTTTGTAAGTGTATATATTGTCAGTAGTAGTAACGAGCAGGTGTTGGCTTAATGGAGACACTACATTAATGTTTCACTCTTGCTGTTTACTACTGATTTCTGGGCAGTGTTTATGTTTTGAACACTTTTGACACTGCTACGTTGAATAGGTATCAACACCATACTGATATTCATTCAGTCGTTGATGATGGCAAGACATATTTGTTAGGCTTGTTTGTGAATTATTTTCTCTCAGTCTGGCTACTCTCAGTTGTATCTTTCACTCCAGTAAAGAGGAAATTATTTGGGAATTCAAAGATGTTTTTGTTTTTTGTTTGTGGAGATTACTTTCACTGGTATTGTTTGGTTTTCTTCATAGATAATCTTATTAAGCTTGGACAATACTTAGCTATTGATGCCTAGTTCTGGAGAGGTTCTGTGGTGTATGTGTGTGTGTGTCTGACATAACTAAACAAACAGATTGTCTACACCTGTAGCATGAAATTCCAGTATAGCAATGAGACTTTGGCATTTGTCAATACTCAACCTCTGAAATTAATCAAGGTTTGTGCCAAGTTTGCCTACAGCTTCATCTGATGAAATCATTGTGAATTACACAACATTCACTATACAACAGACTATGTATTCATTACATTTAATAAAATAAACAACCTGCACAATAGTAAAACAAACATTCAAACCAAAACCATTGTTCATCATCTTTGCAATGGTTCTCTTGGAATGATTCATAAGCAGTAAATCTGGCAGAATGATTGTAAACATTGTTTCTTTTTACTCAGGAGACATTTTCTCCCATCAAGTTCAGAATTATTACTTATTTTATATTAGTTTATGAGCATATCTCTAATTTTGAACGTCACACACTAGAACCAAAAGTAAATTAAAACCCTGTTATAGAAGTTTGTTTTTCAACAATAAAACCTTTACATGGATGTCTTGTTTAGCCTTGAGAGATCCTATCATACGGGTGCCTGCTATGTAAAAACACACACATAGATCATGTCTTTGAGATTTGACTGGATGCTTCCCACTGCTGATTTCCTGTAGAATGAAATTGCAGGATATGGGAATTCCACTGCCCCTTGACAGACGATTCTCCTTTGTGACAATCTGTGTTTGTGCTCTTATGCACCAAGTTCCTCTATGAGAGGATCCCTCAAGGCTAACAACACAGCATTTCATGTTGAGTTGGATGTAAAGATCACCTTTTGGTATTAATACTGCTCCCATTGCAAACAATTAAAAAGACAAAAAAACTTTGTGGACAATTCTGGGAATGTTTCAACTTGAAGAGCTTGATCATTGGTCTATATTTTAACTTGGCATTGTTGCACTAGCTATGTGAAAATAATTTGACTAGAGGCCTTTAAATTTGGGGTACCACATAGATTCAATGGAATATGTAGATTGTAACATGGTCTACAGTCTAGCAGTGAACCTGCCAATATAGAAAATGTCCAAGTTGGTTCTTGGTTTTATATGTTGTCCAATGTGACACAAAGTTTTCTGCCTCTCAGTGATTAGATCTTGTTTCATTAAGGAAATTACCAATAGGTATTGAAGAAATTGTGCAGTGTTTTGTGTTGTGTGTGTGTGTGTTTTAAAGAGTTCAAAGAACACGATTCCCTTTGCAGTGATACTGAATGTTTCTAACACTTCCACTGACTCTAACTTTGCACTGCTACCTTTAGATGCTCGTTGCAATGACTAAAGTCTCCCTCTTCCTCTCTCAAGTTTTCCTGTATCCTTATCTCTCTCTTTCTCTCCCCCTCTCTCTCTCTCTCTCTCTCTCTCTCTCTCTCTCTCTCTCTCCACATCCCCATTTCTTTCATTTAATCTTCATCTTTTTTAAAAACCTTTAAGAGTTGACCTGCCCTAAAACACCCACAAACACAAAATACTCGTACGTCACTATGTCGACTGGTATGCTGCTCTAACTTCCTAAACCTTCTGGAGACTGTTAGCATGCATCCATCCTTTGCTTGCTTGTAGGGATGATGACAAATATGATCAGGAAGACCGTGCAGACTACTACTACCCTGGACTTAGTAGGACTAGTGAGCAAACCGATAGGTGAGCTGAAGTTTTTGACTTGTTACTTTCTATATTGTACTGTAACCTAGCCAACCATCTGTAGTAGAAGCTATCACTGTTTTTCTTTTTCTCTTTCTTTCACTCTCTCCCTCATCATACCTTTTTTTTTTTTATTATCAGTCGCTCTTTATATTTTTCTCTGTGTGTGTATATATATAGACACACACACACACATATTGCAAACATATACAAATGTACATATGTGTTTCTGTGCAGGTATATATATATATATACACACACCAACAAGCTAGAGATGATACATACTAAAATAAGCTCATTTTCTTCTGGCCATAAAACTCTTTGGCTCTCAATACTAAAAATGGCATTCTAATCACAAATGACACAATTTTCCACTCTTGGAAGTTGACCTCCACCAAAATGAGAAGAAGAAGAGATTCACACATGTAAAACAGGTTAATTTATTTTTAAATAACCCAGTCAAGAGAACCAAACAATATTTGCACAGAGAAATACTGAGAACTGGTATCCTAATAGAAAAACAAAAAGGAATATTGTTCTCAGTGATGGACAAAACTGTGTAAGGAAGCCTTCAGATGTTACAAAATACCACAATGTCCCAGTTCTGATATAAACAAAATTTGAAAATAAGATTAAAATTAAAATCTTTGAAGCTGTATTGGTGACCATCCAGTGAAGATCAAGGAAAGAACTCTTAAGTGAATGACATCAAATCTAGAGATTTTCTTCCTATATGCTTGGGTGTCTCCAGTCTTGATTGAAAATCAGTCCACTTCAATGTGAAGGTGGCATGCATATGGACAGTTCTTCATCATCTGGCTCATAGAACTAATACAACAGTGTCTTTTCCCAGTCAATAAAAGAGCAGCAAATTGAACAGCCTGATATATTCTACCATTCTCACAGCAACTTAGCAGATATAAGCTTAAAACCACCGGACAGAACTGCGTTAATAAGCTACCTTAATGTAGACTCCATTCGGAATCCAACTGACCCTCCAGTTCCACAAGTCCTGCGAATCCTTTGAAAATATTCTATTAGAACTACTTAACCACTGGACAGCTACCAGAAATATTGAAAGAAACAATAACAACACCAATTCATAAGAACGATAATAGGGAACAAACAAATGATTACTGGCTTCTGGTGTCGCCCTACTTTCCCAAAATTCCTGGACAGAATTATATGCAGAGGAAGAATAGATTATTTAAGCAGAAACTTTTTAATGATTCCACTGTCTTGCACAAGTTCTACAAAAACCAGGTCAATTTTTGAAAAGTCTACCAACTGGCTCAACGGTTGATTGTGTAAATCTTGAGAATTGTTTTGTGAAATCAATCCTGGAGTCTTAGAATTCCAGCTATAAATCAGTCAAGTAAGAGGAAGATTTTGAATTAGGGTCTTTGATTTCCTGAAAGACTGTCAGAAAGTGTTACCCAGTGCTTTTCCTATCTGAAAAGATTGTAATGCAGTATTCTGGGTTTTGTTGTTCAATGTTGTCAGATAGAAACAAAGGACATATGCACTTGGCCGCACTCAGTAGTTCTGTAGACAAGACTAAAATGATGCAAAGGATCAAGGCAGCAAACAACAATATTTGGAGAGAGATTTGTCCTAACAAGATTTAGAAGTCACATTTAGCCGGAGAAAATGGTTTAAAACTCTGAACCTAAAGTGTTGATAACCTGTCAAGTGCTCAGTGGCTGGGGATTGAGAACATTGGTTATGAGGAATCCATTAGTGATATTAACACCTTGGAGATCCCTAATCAGGTTGATTTACAGCTTGTATTTATGATCTTGAAGCAGTCCAGGCCTTTACTTGGTAATGAAAGATTGGAAAAAGCATCCAGCAAATCTGTAAGCAAGGTTAGAAATCTAAATTACTGGGCACACTTTTCTGTATTACATTTCTGCTGAAGCCAAAGAAGATGTCTTTACATGATTGCTTGAGTTGCTAGAAATAGCAGCCAAATCTCCCTTAAATCAATCCTTTTATTTTAAAAAAAGAGTTCATTGAATGATGTAGTCCTGGGCTCCCTACATATTGAAAAAAATAGAGTGATGGTTATAGTTAGAATACCTTTGACCATAAGTCTTCTCAGTCAGAGCTTACCTGGGACTAAACTATAACGTATCTACTACTTGGAACACCAACTGCAATGATATGGTATCATATATGGAAAATATTTGTAAGTTCAAG
>NC_043005.1:1195695-1205554 GCF_006345805.1 Octopus sinensis | reverse complement strand
TGTCTACATATGCACCTAAAAAATTCCACGTGTGCATGTGTATATGTATGTATATATATATATATATACATATTATCCACAAATCTTATTTAGTAAAACAAATGATAATTTGTTTTCATCATAATTTTGTTTTCACAAAATGGCGGTGCCCCAGCATGGCCACAGCTCATGAGCTGAAACTGGAATCAATCAATCAATCATAATAAAACACTGAAGAAAAAAAAATTCAACCACAAGAACAAAGGGAGATTACTCGTTATTACAATTATACTTTAGTAAAATGTGATGAATTATAAAAACTACCTCACATTTAAAAAAAATTTTTCGCATAGATATGTAAATTCCTCTCAGAAGTAAGTGCACTATAATTTTTATATACTTCATACTTTTTCTCTGAACAATGGAAAGTATGACTTAGTCCATTGAAATACTAAATAATAATAGTTATAACTTCTCTCCAAAATACATTCTAAAATAGTATCGTAGTAGACAATATGAAATAACTTATCTCCTTTGTTCTCTTCTATTTCTTAATCTTTTTTGTATCTTATACTCCACATAAAAAATTATTTGTGTTTCTTCTCCCACTTTTCTCCCACTTTGTCACATTTTGTTATTTTTGCCCCCTCAAAAATTCTATTTCTCTCTATACCCTTACTTAATTTTTTTCTCATCAATGTTTAAATTCCTCTCCGAAGTATGTAAACTATAATTTTTCTCTAAATAGTGGAATGTATATGATAGTACATTGAAATGCTAAATAATTAATAGTTATTTTAGTATATAATATCGAATTATTTTTCTCTTTTATATCCGAAATCATTTATGCCTCCCCCCCCCCCATCAAAAATATATTTCATCTCTCACTTTGTCTTCAATACCCTTAACAGCCCATAACATCCCATATTCTAATAAAATGCTTACTTTATGTCCCCTAACACTTTTAAGTCTCTTTTTTAAATACATTATAGTAGCTTAGCAAGATTTCATTAGATACTATCACCCTACACAACTTTCGCATCCTAATAAATTATTGGTTACATTATTTGAACATTGAAAAATGTGGTCCTCATCTTATTTCGCTGCTCATCACCAGAAAGTAAGCATCCGACCTAATGATATCCAGCCATAGTGTGGGGCTATTTTACATCTAACATCGCTTAAATAGGGATGATCTGAACCTAATGGCTTGATTGAAACATATGATGTAGGATTCATTTCTTTTTATTTCTTTTGTTGATTCTGTTCATTTAAATCTCAAATCTTATATGTTTTACGTTTTTCATCGTAATACAGATCAAATTAACTCAGTGTTCGCTATATTTCTTCTCCATTTTCTTATATCAACTTTGCACATTATTGGACAGTTTATCCATATGTATTGTGAAACTTCCTCTCAATATATTTGATAACACCAGTTGATATCCAGATTTTATTTTTGTTTAAGCTCTTACAACGAAATTACATCCTCAATATTTGAATGATATATATATATATATATATATATATATATATATATATATAGCACACACATACATATACTCTTTACTCTCATTTACTCTTTTACTTGTTTCAGTCATTTGACTGCGGCCATGCTGGAGCACCGCCTTTTAGTTGAGTAAATCGACCCCAGGACTTATTCTTTGTAAGCCTAGTACTTATTCTATCAGTCTCTTTTTGCTGAACTACTAATTTATGGAGGATGTAAACACACCAGCATCGGTTGTCAAGCGATAGTGGTTTGAACAAACACAAGACACACAAACATATACGTATATATACATGACAGGCTTCTCTCAGTTTCCATCTAGCAACTCCACTTACAAGGTTTTGGTCAGCCCGAGGCTATAGTAGAAGACACTTGCCCAAGGTGCCACACAGTGGGAATGAATCCGGAACCATGTGGTTGGTAAGCAAGCTACTTACCACACAGCCACTTCTGTGCCTAATGTACATTAGCATTTAATAACACACACACACACACATATATGTGGGAGTCATGTCAATTATTGAGACACTGGTTTCATAATTAACATGACTCTCAACACTATTACACAGGGATAGGAACAAATAGACATGAAACACATACGTCCAACTTCTCTGCTCTTTCTTTTAAGTTCTCATTTTTTCTGCACTGATGAGTACTTTGATATTTGCAAATTCTGAAAATGAATATATGTCTATGTACGAGACAATCGTAAGCATGAATAAACATCTAACAAATTTTTAACGTCCTATCACCTCCTTTATTGACAAATATGATTAGATTTCTAGAACTTAATTCTATAACTTAATTATACACTTATTATACTAATACAACGTTTCATATCTACACCAATTTACACCAGTAAATTCTCAGCAAAATATGAAGAACGAACATTAGAAATCTTTTTGGAAACCATTCCAATTCAAGGACAAATCCACACATATATGTATGTGTGTGTGTGTATATATATATATATATATATATATATAAGGTCTAGAAGCTATAAAACAATCAATAGAAAAATACAGAGAACTTATAGATGAACGCTTCAAGACAAACTTTATCACCCAAGCCACCCAACTAATACTAGAAGAAAACACATTCTCATTCAACAACAAGACATACCGACAGATAAAAGGCACGGCTATGGGTACAAAATTCGCACCTTCATATGCCAACCTAGTGATGGGCTTCCTGGAGAAAAAACTATATGACGAATAGGGAAAGTCTTCGAACACGACTTCAGAGAAGACATCAAGAAAAAAGTGGAAACGCTACCTCGATGACTGTTTCATCTTTTGGAACAGATCAGAAGAGGACCTACAAACATTCCACAACATCCTCAATACGCTGCACCCATCTATCAATTTCACAATAGATACCAGCCACAACGAACTTCCCTTCCTAGACATCAACATCAAAATACACAACTCCATCGTCACAACAGACATCCACTACAAAAAACTGACACACATCATACTTAAATTACTTGCCATTTCCACTCCTGCCACCCATCCCACAAAAAGAACATCCCATATAGTATGGCATGACGAATATGTAGCATAGTAACTGATTCACAAATACGATTAATAAGACTAGATGAACTCAAAAGCTTCCTCCTAGAGCAAAAATACCCCCTTAAACTAATAGAAAATGGAATCACAAGAGCATTAAAACTAGACATCACACAACTCAGGACACCCAAAACAAAAAACAAAGAAAACACTATCCCTTTTATAAACACACACAACCCTGGAGTTACCAACATCTTCCAAACCATACATTCAAACCTACCAATAGCCTTACAGAGCCCCAAAATGAAAAACATATTAAACAAATATAGCATAAAAAACAGTAGACGACAGGACAAAAACCTAAAAAAACACCTAACAAGAGCGAAATTCTCTTCAGAAACTAAAACGGAATTCTTTGCAAAAGAGTGCGGAGATGGTAGATGTGGGACCTGCAGCAACCCCACCTACAAATACATAGAGAGCAACAGAGAGATAAGATTTAAAAATGGTGTCATATTCAAAGTAAATGCAGATATGAACTGCAAGACGCAGAACGTCATATACTGCATAACCTGCCCCCCATGCAAGGAGAATTACGTAGGAGAAACTGGTAATTCTTTGTGCCAGCGAGCCAGGATCCACCGACAACATATTCGGCAGGAAGAACTACGCAAAATACCACTAAGCACACACCTAGCTACATGTGGAGAAGGAAATTTAAGATATTTCCCTTCTACAAGTGTCCGAAGAATGACACCCCCTTCAGGGAATATGGAAAAACATTTCATAGCTAAGTTCTCCCCCAAATTAAATGGCTGAAACTTTACTCAACATACATTGAAGGAAAAATCTGTGTGTGGTGTAGATGTGTGTATTGCCTGTTATATACATCATATTATATTATTATCTTTATAATTCACTTCCATCTTTACCCTTTAATTGTCACTTTAGTTTTAACTTTCCTATGACATACAACTTTCAAGATGGTATAATTTGGTTGTTCATTTTGAACCGATAAAAAGGTTTTTTCAAATATTTTATGTATAAGTCTGTGTGTGTGTATATATATGTGTTGGTATAAATATCAACACACAAAAATATTTTTTCTTCTCCACTTCCTCCCTTATTTTTATTTTTATTTTTATTTTTATTTTTATTTTTTTATTTTTTATTCTTTATATTTTTATTTATTCTTTATATTTTTTTATTTTATTTTTTATTTTTTGTTTTTATTTTATTTTTTTTATTTTTTTTTATTTTTTTTATTTTTTATTTTTATTATTATTATTTTTATTTTCCCTTTTCTCTTTTTGTCTCTCTCCCCTTCTCCAAACACACAGACACACACACACACACACACACATACACACACACACACACACACGCACCACACAAAAAACACACACAGACACACAGAGACACACACACACACACACCTCCACAGAATGATCATAGAAAGTGTGACCCCAAATGACATTTGCCAGGCCAACCTATGCACAACACACACTCAGTGACATTGAAATGGACGGCCAAAGTTCTTATAAAACCACAGGGGGTCCAGCAGACCAACGGAAATAACACTTCTTCACTCTCAGATATAAATGCGCGCACACACACACACACACACACACACACACACACACACACACACATACACACATATTTTCTCTCTGTCTCACTTCCTCCTCACCCACTACTACGAAACTATAAAAAGGTTCAAACTACCCACAACTGATTTGATTTGAAAACCCACTAGAATGGGAGCAAGCGCTAATCCGAATGATATGATATATATGTAAAAAATGTAATATATAAATAAATATCTAAATCTACCATCTGATGAACCATCTGATCTGATTACCTCAATTTTTCTAATATATATATATATATATATATATATATATAAGAAAGAGCAGAGAAGTTGGACGTATGTGTTTCATGTCTATTTGTTCCTATCCCTGTGTAATAGTGTTGAGAGTCATGTTAATTATGAAACCAGTGTCTCAATAATTGACATGACTTCCACATATATGTGTGTGTGTTTGTTATTAAATGCTAATGTACATTAGGCACAGAAGTGGCTGTGTGGTAAGTAGCTCTAATTGTCTCTAATTTAATATAATATATATATGTATCATCATCATCATCATCATCATTTAGCGTCTGTTTTCCATGCTAGCATGGGTTGGACGGTTCAACTGGGGTCTGGGGAGCCCGAAGGCTGCACCAGGCCAGTCAGATCTGGCAGTGTTTCTACAGCTGGATGCCCTTCCTAACGCCAACCACTCCGAGAGTGTAGTGGGTGATTTTATGTGCCACCGACACAGGTGCCAGACGAGGCTGGCGAACGGCCACGCTCGGATGGTGTTTTTATGTGCCACCGACACAGTGCCAGACGAGGCTGGCAGACGGCCACGCTCGGATGGTGTTTTTATGTGCCACCGACACAGGTGCCAGATGAGGCTGGCGGACGGCCACGATCGGATGGTGTTTTTTACGTCCCCAAAGCACGGAGGCCAGTCTATGCGGTACTGGCTACGGCCACGTTCGGATGATTTTCTTGTGTGCCACCGGCACTGGTACTACCACAAATACAAATTCCATTGATGTTCATCTATTTTGATTTGTTTTGATTTGATTTTCACTTGCCTCAACAGGTCTTCACAAGTGTCACAAGAAGGAAGGTATGCACAGGTGGACTGACTACGTCCCAGGTAGGGGCCACGGGTTATGGCCTGACTAGTCTTGCCGGGTCTTCGGATGGTGTTTTTATGTGTGCCACCGACACAGGTGCCAGATGAGGCTGGCGAACGGCCACGATCGGATGGTGTTTGTTACGTGCCCACAGCACGGAGGCCAGTCGATGCGGTACTGGCTACGGCCACGTTCGGATGGTTTCTTGTGTGCCACCGGCCCTGGTACCACAAAGATACAAATCCATTGATGTTCATCTATTTTGATTTGATTTGATTTGATTTTCACTTGCCTCAACAGGTCTTCACAGGTCTTCACAAGTGTCACAGGAGGAAGGAAGGTATGCACAGGTGGACTGACTACGTCCCAAGTAGGGGCCACGGGTTATGGCCTGACTAGTCTTGCCGGGTCTTCGGTTGGTGTTTTATGTGCCACCGACACAGGTGCCAGATGAGGCTGGCGAATGGCCACGATCGGATGGTGTTTGTTATGTGCCCACGTCACAGAGGCCAGTCGATGCGGTACTGGCTACGGCCACGTTCGGATGGTTTTTCTTGTGCCAACGGTACTGGTACCACAAAGATACAAATTCCATTGATGTTCATCTATTTTGATTTGGTTTGATTTGATTTGATTTGATTTGATTTTCACTTGCCTCAACGGGTCTACACAAGTGTCACACACTTGCCTCAACAGGTCTTCACAAGTGTCATAAGTAGGTGTCACACACTTGCCTCAACAGGTCTTCACAAGTGTCATAAGTAGGAAGGTATGCACAGGTGGACTGACTACGTCGTCGCCGGTCTTCGGATGGTGTTTTTTATGTGCCACCGACACAGGTGCCAGATGAGGCTGGCGAACGGCCACGATCAGATGGTGTTTGTTGTGCCCACAGCACGGAGGCCAGTCGATGCGGTACTGGCTACGGCCACGTTCGGATGGTTTTCTTGTGTGCCACCAGTACTGGAACCACAAAGATACAAATTCCATTGATGTTCATCTATTTTGATTTGGTTTGATTTATATATTTGATATATATATATATATGTATATATATGTATGGTGTATATATATATATATACATATATGTGTATATATATATATATGTATATATGTATATATATATATAGTGTATATATATATATATGTGTATTATATATATAATTTTATATATGTATATATATTTTATATGTGTATATATATATGTATATATATGTGTAATATATATTATATTATATATATATATATATATATATATATATATATATAATATATATATATTATGTATATATATATATATAATATATATATATAATGTATATATATATATATATATATTATATATATATATATATATATATATATTTTTTTTTTTTTTTTTTTCTAGTTTCAGCTCAGAGCTGCGGCCATGCTGATGCACCGCCGTTTTGTGCTACACTGTTATTGCGACGAACCTCGTCTAATATGTGGCACTTGGTGAAGAATGGAGTTTGATACAGCTACTCTCATTGCACCTCTTGCCGTGAGGTAGGTTCATCTGGGACTCTTGACAGGAAGATGTCCAGTTTTGATTTAAAAACCGCTACATCTACTTGTGCAAGTTCCTCAGACTCTTTGGGAGAATATTAACAAGCTGTGGGCCCTTGAAACCCAGGCTGTTGCAGAAGCTGGTCCTGAAGCGTGATGGCATTGCTGGGATCTTTGCACTATGCAGTGTCATCCCGTTCTAGCATTGGTGTAGCTTACAATGCCAAAATTTGGCACAATTCCTTCCAGGATCTTCCAGACATATATTACTGCATACCTCTCCCGTTCTTCTCTCAGGGAGTAGAGTCTTAGCTGTTTCATCAACCTTTCCCAGTAGCTGAACTGTTGCAAAGAGACGATTTTCTTTGTGAATCTTCTCTGGATTGCTTCAAGGTCTGCTGTTCATTTTACACTGGTGGGTGACCATAGCTGTGAGCAGTAATCCAGGCGACTGAGGACGAATGTCCGCCAGAGGACCATCATGGTTTCCTTATCTCTGGTTCTGAATGTTCTTAGGATCCACCCAGCCAGTCGTCTACACTTTGTCGCCATCCTGGTAATGTGCACTTGGAAAGAGGTATCATCACTCATGTCGATACCCAGGTCCCTCACAGACTTAGGCTCTGGGATTGAAATTCTCTGTGGACTGGTGTATCCTGTAAGTTTAATATTCAGTTTTGGATGCTGGTAGCGCAGGGCCTGGAATTTTTCAGCATTAAGCTGTATATTATTATCCTCAGCCCATCTGTAGATTGAGTCCAACTCCTGCTGCAGGTGTGCAACATCGCTGGGTTCTGTATTCTCTGCGAGACTTTCGTATTGTCTGCATATATATATTTAAAAACCGCTACATCTACTTTCTGCAAGTTCCTCAGACTCTTTGGGAGAATATTAACAAGCTGTGGGCCCTTGAAACCCAGGCTATTGCAGAAGCTGGTCCTGAAGCATGATGGCATTGCTGGGATCTTTGGCACTATGCAGTGTCGTCCCGTTCTAGCATTGGTGTAGCTTACAAAGAAATGTTTGAAGGTTATAATGGATACAGATCGTGTATCAATAGCTATCTTGATGGCGGTGGCCTCATGGAGCTGACCATGGCAGTGATTATTCTATATCTATAAGAATGCCATATTAATATGGCGATAACAATTAATTTATATGTATATATATGTATATATATATATATTATATGTATATATAATAATATATATATATATATATTAATATATATATAATATATAAGCACCCACCATCTCTCCAACTTAAACTTTCATAAAGCCAACTGGAAGTCGATTGAGAAAGAGATCCTCAAACAGGATTGGCCTGAATGTCTCTCCACACCGGACATAAACATGAAACACAAACACTTCATGTCCATAATACAAGCCATATGTGACAAATATGTCCCAATGTGCAGGGCCAGCACACACAAGAACAAAACAGGATCCCTAGAGAAAGGAGGATTCTTATGAGACGGACAAGGATTGCAAACCGCCTGAGCAAGCACACCAAAAGTGGTGAGAAGTCTCGGCTCGAAAGAATGCTAATGGAAACTGAGAAAAGTCTACATCAGTCCCATGAAAAGGAGAGAGCAGATAAAGAAGCTTGGGTAATAGAAAATATAAAATCAAACCCCCTAAAGCTTTCTTTAAGTTTGCCAAAGAGACAGCCACAGTGCACCAGAGAATAGGACCTCTCTTCCAAAAAGATGGCTCTCTCACAGGAAATCCCAGAGGATAAGTGAAATACTGAACGAACAGTTCCAAAGTGTGTTCACTACACCTCTAGGACACAGGCAAGTAAACAACCCAGAAGAATTCTTTGCCACTTTACCAGCGGCCAAAGAGACAAAATTGAGTACATCAACATCGAAGAAGATGATATCACACTAGCCATTGATGAGATTGACACAAACTCAGCTGCTGGACCTGATGGATTCCCAGCGATCCTTCTCAAATCGTGCAAACGAGCCCTTGCAAACCGCTACAGCTTCTTTTTCAGAGCTTTCTTGCAAGTGGTAAGCTCCCAGTCAAACTGAAAGAGGGGGTAATATGCCCTATCCATAAGGGAGTTAGCAGAGCAGATGCTAAAAATTATAGGCCTATCTCTCTGACCTCACACATCAGCAAAGTCATGGACGAATAGTCTGTAAGAAACTAATCATGTTCCTTGAAGAAAATGTTACTGTCTGACACCCAGCATGGATTTCGACCAGGTAGAGGCTGCCTAACACAGCTCCTGCAACACTATGACTGGGTGTTGAAACAGCTACTAAATGGCTCAAATGTGGATGTAATATATCTTGACTTTGCAAAAGCCTTTGATAAAGTCGACCATGGTATGATCTGTCACAAACTGCGTGGTCTCGGCATAGGTGGGAAACTTGGAGAGTGGCTGCACAACTTCCTAAAAGACAGAAAACAGGCAGTTGTGAGCAATGGAGCCACCTCCAGGGAAACGCAAATAACAAGCGGTGTCCCACAGGGCACTGTCTTGGGCCACTGATGTCATAGTGGCCCTTTCAGACATGCCTTCAGTTGCTACGATGACCACCCTTGCTAGCTATGCAGATGACACAAAAGTCTCCCACGCAATACAAAACCTGAAAATATTGCGCATCTGCAACATGAGCTGGACA
>NC_043005.1:1098195-1193195 GCF_006345805.1 Octopus sinensis | reverse complement strand
CACTTGCACAAGATGCCACGCAGTGGAACTGAACCCGGAACCATGTGGTTGGTTAGCAAGCTACTTACCACACAGCCACTCCTGCACCTATGTATATATGTATATATATATATATTTCCTGGCAAACTTGCAGGAAAACTGAAGGAAGGTAAAATATGCCCCATTCATAAAGGAGGTAGCAGAGCGGAAGCCAAGAACTATAGACCTATCTCTCTGACCTCACACATCAGCAAGGTCATGGAACGAATAGTCAGAAGGAAGCTGATCACCTTCCTTGAAGAGAATGACTTGCTGCCTGACACCCAACATGGTTTCCGACCAGGGAGAAGCTGTTTAACTCAGCTCCTACAACACTATGACTGGGTGCTGAAATGGCTGCTCAACCACTCAAATATGGAAGTGATATATCTCGACTTTGCAAAGGCCTTTGATAAAGTCGATCATGGAATGATATGTCACAAACTGCGTGATCTCAACATAGTTGGAAAACTGGGAGAATGGCTTCATGACTTTCTGAAGGATAGAAGTCAGGTGGTAGTAGCCAATGGGGCCACCTCCATTAACACACAAATAGTGAGCGGTGTTCCGCAGGGCACTGTTCTGGGACCACTACTGTTCATAATGGCCCTCTCAGACATGCCCTCAGCCACGCAGAGAGCCACGATCACAAGTTATGCAGATGATACAAAAGTTTCACAGGCAATACAGAACCCTGAGGACACTAAACACCTGCAATGTGAGCTGGACGAAATATACAAGTGGGCTGAAAAGAATAGCATGCAGTTCAATGCTGGAAAGTTTCAAGCTTTATACTATCAGCATGCAAAACTGAATGCAATACCCAATGAATACACTGGACCCGGAGGGATTGCAATCCCAGAGGCACAATCAGTTCGTGACCTGGGTATTCACATGAGTGATGACGCGACCTTTCATGTACATGTTGCTAAACTGACAATGAAATGTAGACGGCTGGCTGGATGGATTCTTAGAACCTTTAGAACAAGAGAACAAGAAACCATGATGGTCCTCTGGAAGACACTTGTCCTAAGCCACTTTGACTATTGCTCTCAGCTATGGTCACCATCCAGTGTCAAGTTGATCACAGAACTTGAGGCGATCCAACGAAGCTACACAAAGAAGATAGCCTCTATGCAGAATGTAAGCTACTGGGAAAGACTCAAGATATTAAAATTATATTCCCTGGAGTGTAGGCGGAAAAGATATGCCATAATATACATCTGGAAGATCCTGGAGGGAAGTGTCCTGAACTTTGGCATCGAGAGTTACGCAAATGCCAGAACTGGGCGCCACTGCGTGGTGCCTAGGACTCCATACCTGCCATCAAGATGTAGGACAAGATTCTGTGATAGCCTGGGCTTCCGAGGCCCACAGCTCTTCAATATCCTCCCGAAGAACCTGAGAGACCTGCATGGGGTGGATACAGATGTCTTTAAAATGAAGCTGGATCTCTTCCTGTCAGGTGTCCCAGATGAACCAACTTCACGGCAGGAGGTGCAGATGAGGGCAGCTGCATCGAACTCTCTCATGCACCAAATGGCAGTTGCTAAAAAGCTTTCGTGAAGTAGGGCCATGTAGCAACACCAAATGGCGGTGCCCCAGCATGGCCACGGCTCATGAGCTGAAACTAGAATCAATCAATCAATCAATCATATATATATATGTATATATATATATACGTAAACAAAGTCAAATGCGATACAATAAAATTAATTATTATCGCTGGTGTTCTGGGACACGCCATATATTATTCATATATAATTACACTAAAAGGCGAAGTGTGTACCAGATACACAAAAGCTGGATAAATTTAATGAGATGAAAATTAAAAACTTTTACAAACTTAGTTCTTCTTAGACTGCAGTTTCGCCTATTTCAGCAATAAAAATAATATTTATTTACTCAGGTAGGCTCTTCAGTAAGATTCCTGTTATTATGGGAAGTGCACATTAATAGAGGCACATGCGTCTATTAAATTGCTCTTTCTAAACTATTCAAATCACTGCGCAGACTCGGAACGTACCCGACAAAATAGGGTTTTCTGGTATATCGTCTAACGCTCAAAAATTTATCGAGAAAATACGTAAACAAAGTCAAATGCGATACAATAAAATTAATTATTATCGCTGGTGTTCTGGGACACGCCATATATTATTCATATATAAGTACACTAAAAGGCGAAGTGTGTACCAGATACACAAAAGCTGGATAAATTTAATGAGATGAAAATTAAAAACTTTTACAAACTTAGTTCTTCTTAGACTGCAGTTTCGCCTATTTCAGCAATAAAAATAATATTTATTTACTCAGGTAGGCTCTTCAGTAAGATTCCTGTTATTATGGGAAGCGCACATTAATAAAGGCACATGCGTCTATTAAATTGCTCTTTCTAAACAATTCAAATCACTGCACAGACTCAGAACGTACCCGACAAAATAGGGTTTTCTGGTATATCGTCTAACGCTCAAAAATTTATCGAGAAAATACATAAACAAAGTCAAATGCGATAAAATAAAATTAATTATTATCGCTGGTGTTCTGGGACACGCCATATATTATTCATATATAAGTACACTAATATATATATACACTGTACATATAGTACACAAAGTACACTGTATATATATATATGTATATATGTATATATATATATGTATATATATATATATATATATATATGTATATATATATGTATATATATATATGTACATAGTGGTTGAGGGAACCTGTACAAGAGGTAGAACCAGGAAGACCTGGGATGAAGTGGTGAAGCACGACCTTTGAACATTAGGCCTCACCAAGGAAATGATTAGTGACCGAGACATTTGGAAATATGCTATGCTCGAGAAGACCCGGCAAGCCAGATGAAACCACAACCCGTGGCCTGTGCCATGAGCATAACCAGCCCGCTTATGCATAGCTTTTCCTTCTTTGGTCAATAAACTTTCCTTGCAAAGACCTGTTGAGGCAAGTGAAATCAAATCAAAATCACTTCGATGACTGGCATCTGTGTTAGCGGGGTGCAAACACCATATGAGTGTGATCGTTGACAGAGTGGCTATTCGGGTATGATCATTACCAGCGTCGCCTTACTGGCACTTATGCCTGTGCTAGTAGGGTGCCAAGAACACCATCCGAGCGTGATCGTTGCCAGAGCAGCCAACTGGCTTCCGTACCTGTGGCACGTAAAAGGGCACCATTCGAGCATGATCGTTACCAACATCACTTCACTGGCACCTGTGTTGGTGGCACGTGTAAAAAGGTTTAAGTGAAGTCATTGCCAGTACCGCCTGACTGGCCCCCGTGCAGGTGGCACATAAAAAGCACCCACTACACTCTCGGAGTGGTTGGCGTTAGGAAGGGCATCCAGCTATAGAAACTCTGCCAGATCAAGACTGGAGCCTGGTGTAGCCATCTGGTTTGCCAGCCCTCAGTCAAAACCATGCTAGCATGGAAAACGGACGTTAAATGATGATGATGATATATATATATATATACTCTTACTCTTTACTCTTTTACTTGTTTCAGTCATTTGACTGCGGCCATGCTGGAGCACCGCCTTTAATCGAGCAACTTGACCCCGGGACTTATTCTTTTGTAAGCCCACTACTTATTCTATCGGTCTCTTTTGCCGAACCGCTAAGTGACAGGGACGTAAACACACCAGCATCGGTTGTCAAACAATGCTAGGGGGACAGACACAGACACACAAACATACACGCACACACATATATATATACATATATACGACGGGCTTCTTTCAGTTTCCGTCTACCAAATCCACTCACAAGGCATTGGTCGGCCCGGGGCTATAGCAGAAGACACTTTCCCAAGGAGCCATGCAGTGGGACTGAACCCGGAACCATATATATATATGTGTATATCAATAATAATAAAGGGTAAAATTAATTAATAATTAATTTTACCAAGTAGTTCGGTAAGTTAAAAGAACTTATACAAAAATTTTATAGTTATGAGCATAATTATAGTTAGGGTTCAGCAAAATTGGCTTCAACACATACTGAAATTTAGAAATAGCAGTTAAAATTCTATTCTACTACCATACAATATCTCCCAGACAGCAATACTCTGCAACTCACGAAGGTAAAGAGAAAAAATAACGAATCCACCCGGCTTTGATTAACTACATACACATTTCGGGGTTAAAAAGATGTAAAATGATGTAAAATCATATTTCTACTCACTTATTTCCTTTCTCAGTACGGTATTTCAAGTTTTAAATTTGAGAGCACTGATAATTAACATTCATACTCGACCAAGCGCCATTGATTAGCATGTATCCGAAAACCAGTTTTTCCGAATTCAAACATGGATGATTTTTTCTCAATCATCCATGTGTGCCAAGAGTAATTCCACAGAAACTGCGGAATTATGCTCATAATTATAAAATTTTTATATATATATGTATTTATGATATATATATATATATATATATATTTTATATATATATTTAGTATAAATATATACATATATATATATATGATGCTTGAACGGAGATGTGTCGATATATGCTGCATCCAAGAAGTAAGGTGGAGAGGAGGTTCTGCTAGGTTCCTCACAGGCAAAGAATGCAGGTACGAGATTTTCTGGGTGGGAAACACTGACGGGGTTGGGGGTGTTGGTATACTTCTCGCTGAAAAATGGGTAGATAAGGTAATCAAGGTAGTCAGAGTATGCGACAGAATACTTAAGATTAGATTAATGCTTCACCATGGGTTAGCAACCATTATATCGGCCTATGCCCCTCAGCCGGGGCTACTCGATGGACAGAAAGACCGATTCTATGACACCCTACTGCACACTACCTCGTTGACGAACAACAGGGACCTTTTTGTGGCTGGTGACTTCAGTGGACATGTTGGACAACATACAGGGGTCTTCCATGGTGTACATCGAGGCTACGGCTATGGTTCCCGCAACGAGGAGGGAACCAGGCTGCTGGAGTTCTGCGATGGAAATGATCTTATGGTTTGCAATACTAACTTTAGGAAACCTACCAGTCACCTACCGATCGGGCCGACATACTAGCCAAATTGACTACATCCTTGCCAGGCATTGGGAAAGATGGCTACTTATAAATGCCAAAACCTTCCCAGGCGAAGAATGTACCCAACAACATAGACTGGTAGTTAGTGACTTTATGATCAGGACTAAGTGGATGCCTTGAAGACGACCAATATGGAGAAGAAGGATCTGGAAGCTTAAAGATCCTGCAAATGGACAGAGATTTAGAGACATATTACTTGAAGCCTCTGACGAAGTAGAAGGGGATAGAGCATCACAGGGGATAGAAGACAGCTGGACGTTTCTAAGGGACAACCTGCTGAGAGCCACTGACCAGATCTGTGGCTGGTGCAAAGTCCCCTCTCGACCTAGAATAATGTGGTGGTGGAACAATATTGTAGACAGGGCTATTAGAGAAAAGAGACAGGCTTGGAAGGTCTAGAAAAATGGTGGTAGTAGGGAATTGTATCAGACTGCCAAAAGAGAAGCTAAGAGACAGGTTTATTTAGCCAGAGGGGAAGCAGATAAGAAAAAATTTGCCAATGTTCTGCGCCGTGAGGATCCAAGACTTGAGGTATTTCGTGCTGCAAGACAGTGTGTGAGAGAGAATCGTGATGTGGTAGGAGAGAAATGTGCCACACCCTAGCAGTTGAGGGAACTTGTGGGAGAGGTAGACCCAGGAAGACCTGGGATGAAGTGGTGAAGCACGACCTTCGAACTTCAGGCCTCACCAGGGAAATGACTAATGACTGAGACCTTTGGAAATATTCTGTACTTGAGAAGATCCTGCAAGCCAAATGAGACCATAACCTCGTTTCCCTGTGCCAGGGGTGTAACCAGCCCACCTGTGCATACCTTTTCCGTCTTTGAACACTAATATCTGCTTGCGAAGATCTGTTGAGGCAAGTGAAATTGAAACCGAAATCAAAATCAAAGTGAAATTCAATGACGGGCAGGAGCACCATACGAGCATGATCGTTGCCAGCCTCGCCTTACTGGCACTTGTGCCCCGTGCTAGTAGGGTGCTAAAAGCACCATCTGTGCGTGATCGTTGCCAGAGCGGCTAATTGGCTTCCGTGCCGGTGGCATGTGGGAGGCACCATTCAAGCAGGATCGTTACCAGCATCGCCTTACTGGCACCTGTGCCATTGGCATATGTAAAAAAGATTCGAGTGAGGTCGTTCCCAGTACCGCCTCACTGGCCCCTGTGCCGGTGGCACGTAAGAGCACCCACTACACTCTCAGGGCATCCAGCTGTAGAAACTCTGCCAGATCAAGACTGGAGCTTGGTGCAGCCATCTGGTTCGCCAGCCCACAGTCAAAACATCCAACCCATGCTAGCATGGAAAGCGGACGTTAAACGACGATGATGATGATGATGATATATATATATATTTATATATCTATATATATATATATTATAAATATATATATTTATATATCTATCTATATATATATTTTCATATAACTATATATGAATATTTATTGTATATATATATATATAAAACTTTTTTTTTTCTTTCCTTGTCTTTACCCCTCTGCGAAGGAATTTTATTTAATTCTTTCGCAGGAAGGGCTAGTTCAACGAGTCGTGTTCTGTCCTTACCTTCGAAACACGCATGCTGATGAAGGGACAGCTGATGAAGGGGAATTTTCCTTGTGTTGTTTGTCTTGTACTCTGTTTTTTCGTTGTTAAAAAATAGGTCCGTTTCCATGTTTGTTTTTACGTTTTCGTTTCTCGTTGAGTTCTACGTCTATTTGTGGTGTCCTGTACTCACGTATATATATTTATATATGCATGTATATATACATGTAGATGTAGGTACGTACATATATATGTATGTATGTATGTATGCATATATTTTATTTATTAAATTAATATATATATATATTTATATATAAATATATATATATGTGGCTGTGTGGTAAATAGCTTGCTAACCAACCACATTGTTCTGGGTTCAGTCCCACTGCATGGCATCTTGGGCAAGTGTCTTCTGCTATAGCCCCAGGCCGACCAATGCCTTGTGAGTGGATTTGGTAGACGGAAACTGAAAGAAGCCTGCCGTATATATGTATATATATATATATATGTGTGTGTTTGTGTGTCTGTGTTTGTCCCCCTAACATTGCTTGACAACCGATGCTGGTGTGTTTACGTCCCTGTCACTTAGCGTTTCGGCAAAAGAGACCGATAGAATAAGCACTGGGCTTACAAAGAATAAGTCCCGGGGTCGATTTGCTCGACTAAAGGCGGTGATCCAGCATGGCTGCAATCAAAATTAATTACTGAAACAAGTAAAAGAGTAAATATATATATATATACAGGGTGTCCCAAAAAAATGTATACACTTGCTGCAACAGTCTGTCATGCCAAGCATTAGAGAGGACTTTGAACAGGAAGAGTTTTATTTCCAGCAAGATGGGGCACCTCCACACTACCATCACGATGTTAGATCCTTTCTTGATGGGATCTTGCCAAACAGGTGGATTGGACGGAGAGGTTTTGTCGAATACCCGCCATGTTCACCAGACCTCACACCACTAGACTTCTTTTTATGGGGATACCTAAAGGACAAAGTCTACGCACAGAAACTTGCAACAGTCGTTCAATTGAGGGCAACCATTGAACATGAATGTACGAATATCCCAAGGGAATTGTTCCATGATGTGTGCCATTCCATCGCTTCGCGTTGTCAGCAGTGTCTGGAGCAGAACGGACATCAGTTTGAGAACATGCGATAACAAGACAATAGAATGATATTTGTAAATTCTTTTACATGTTGAAAATTATTGGAATTATAATAAACCCCAAATTTACAATTATTTAAGGTGTGTATACATTTTTTGGGGACACCCTGTATATATATATATATATATATATATATATATATATATATATATATATATATGCATATATATATATATATATATATATATGCATATATATTCATATATATATATATTCATATATATATATATATATATGCATATATATTCATATATATATATATGTGTATATATATATATATATATATATATATATTATTGTATACAGACAGCTTCAGTGACTTGTCTCAGCATTGCATCAGTAGGATGTATAGGCAAGATGTCTAACCTAAGTCTCCCTAAGGAGCCATTGTGGCAGTCTACAACATGCTGATAGAAGATGGAGTTTGTTTTTTTTTTCAATGTAGTTGTCCAGGTGTTCTTTGAACCTATCACTGATGCTCCTAGAAGTCTCTCCAATATATGACCCTGGGATAATCATGCAAGTCCTTTCTTGGCACTTAGTCTCGCAGTTCATATGTTGGTTTGTAGAACATACTACACAATTATTCTGACACGTGATTCTATCAAATTGGTATGATCTACTTAATACAGATTTGATAGTCCTACCTGTCTTTTCTACAACTTTGATCTTTGTCAGATCGTGGTCTCAAGTGACGAAAATATTTTGGCAAATTAAATTTAAATGTTGAAGTGAATCTAATGGTTTCTGTGTGTTTTTACATGGTTTATAAACACCTTCCACACTGCAATTGTTAGTAATTCAGCACACGATCTCAGATCAGGTCACTTGCTATGTAAGTACATCTCCATTATATACACACACACACACACACACACATATATATATATATATATTTTATATCTAGTTTCGGCTCACGAGCTGTGGCCATGCTGGGGCACCGCCATTTGGTATTGCTACATAATTTTACTTCATGAATGCTTTTTAGGAATTGACATTTTGTGCATGAGGGAGTTTGATGCTGCTGCCCTCATCTGCACCTCCTGCCGTGAAGTTGGTTCATCTGGGACGCTTGAAAGAAAGAGGTCCAGCTTTATTTTGAAGACAGCATGGAAAGCGGACGTTAAATGATGATGATGATGATGATATTTATATGTCTCTATATCATCATTATTTAACGTCCATTTTCCATGCTAGCATGGGTTGGACGGTTCGACCGGGGCCTGGTAAACCATGGAGGCTGCACCAGGCTCCAGTCTGGTTTGGCAGTGTTTCTACTGGATGCCCTTCCTAACGCCAACCACTCTGTTGTGAGTGTAGTGGGTGCTTCTTATGTGCCAGGTGAGGCTGGCAATGGCCATGATCAGTTGGTGCTTTTTACGTGTCACCAACACGGACGCCAATCAGGCAGCGCTGGCGTCTGCCACGTTCAACTCGAAATACAAATGGTCGTCACTACAGAGCCTGCGTAGACGGAGGAATTGGAAAAAGGGGATGGATAGCTTGGTGTGTTTAGGGTGGGAGGAAGAGAAGTTGAAGTATGAGTGTGAATCTGTGTTTGTAGTGGATGGAGGTGGTGAGAGTGGAGTGATGAATGCTGACTGAAATGTCAAGAAAGGAGACAAAGGTGTCAGAGGTAGTGCAGGAGAAGTGGAGGGCAGAATGGAAAGAATTGACAAAAGAGAGGAAGGAGTCTTGATGTTTGTGGGAGAGTGAGGTCGCACCAATACAGTCGTCAATATAATGGCTGTATAGTTCAGGAGTGAGACCAATGAAACTTGAGAATATTTGAGCCTCAACGTAGCCAACGAACAGGTTCGCATAGTTGGGGCCCATTCTCGTTCCCATGGCCACTCCCGAGAACTGCTAGTAGAAATCACCCATGAACAAGAAGCAGTTGAGTGAGAGGACAAGTTTGGCCAGACAAATGAGCGTGGATGAATAAGTGGGGCTGAGGACTGATCCTTGGTGAACCCCTACTTCTACCCGGAATTCTTCACTATACTAATTACCAACCCTCACCTTACTGACAGCATCCCTGTACAGGGTTTGTACAGCTCTTACCAACCACTCATCTATCTCTAGTTTCTACATTGACCAGCAGATAAGGGATGGGGGCACCCTGTCAAAGGTTTTGTCCAAGTCAACAAAATGTTTATCTTTGGTTAGGTATTTCTCCTGCAGTTGCCTCACCAGGAATATAGCATCAGTGGTGCTTCTACTTGGCACAAAACCAAACTGCATCTCATCTAGACTGACTCTCTTCCTAATTAGTTGGGCTATGACCCTCTCTCTAACTTTCCTCACTCGATCCAATAATTTGATACTCCTGTAGTTATTTCTATCTAAAGCATCACCTTTACCTTTGTAGCTGTTGACTATGGTACTGCTACACCAGTCATTGTGGATGACTCCTTCATAAACTACCTGATTTACAATATGGGTGACTAAATTATAACCCACACCACCAGATATTCTAAGCATCTCATCGGTGATTCATGATGGACCGAGAGCTTTTGCCTCTCGTCATATCCTTAATTGCTTTATCTACCAGAGTACTATCAATTCTGGTAGATGGTCCCTCAATTGGATCAACATTTAGTAGGCTCTCCTCCTCCCATTTATTCTCCACATTCGTCAGTGTTTTATAATGGCATCTCCAAGCCTCCTTTGCGGAATCATTAAATGCAAGTGCACCATCATCCACGTGGACACATTTTTCTCCCATAACATCACAATTTTCTCTCATACACTGTCTTGGAATTGGAAATACTTCAGTTCTTTTATCCTCACATCACTGAACATTGGCAAACTTCTCTTTTTCTGCTTCTCCCTTGGCTATATATACCTGTCTCCTAGCCTCCCTTCTGGCTATCTGATACAGTTCCCTGCTACCCCAACTCTTCCAGGTTTTTCAGGTTTGTTTCTTCACTCTAATGGCCCTGTCTACAGTATTGTTCCACCGCTATATTACCCTAGGTCTTGAAGGGATTTTGCCCCAGCCATATATTTGGCCTGTGGCACTCAGTAAGCTGTCCCGTAGGAATTTCCAGCTACCCCCTATGTCCGAGGTCTGTAGCTCCTCCTCCTTCTCATCACATTTCTTTATGAGAATGTCCCTAAATCTCTGACCACGTGAAGGTATCTTAAGCTTCCAAATCCTTCTTTTCCAGATCGGTCTGCTTCTTGGCATTCTTCTGGCTTGGAGTCTAAAGTCACTAATGACTAGTCTATGCTGGGGGGTACATTCTTCACCAGGGAAGGTCATTGTATTTAAGAGCAACCCTGCATCCTGCTGTCTGGTGAGGATGAAATCCATCTGGTTTGCAGAGTCACCTGATTGATAGGTTATCAGGTGGCTGGCTGGCTTCCTGAAGTTGGCATTGCAGATCAATTGTTGCTTGCATGACAGAACTCCAGTAGCCTAGTTCCCCTTCGTTTCGGAAACCAATTCCATGCCCCCCCCCCACTCCATGAACACCATGGAAGATACCAGGTTGCCGTCTGACATACCCATTAAAGTCTCCAGCCACAAAGATGAGGTCATTGTCACTTATCTTTGAGGTAGCCTATAGTAGAATATCATAAAAGTGGTCCTTCTGTTCATTTGGTAGGCCCACTTGTGGAGCATAGGCAGAGATAATTGTAGCTATACCATTCTGCAGGACTAGCCTGAGTTTAATTATATCCATCGCACACCATGATTACCTCTACGACCTTATCCACCCATTTCTCTGCCATAGAGTCAGCCACACTCACCAGCTAGACTAGTAAAAGAAAAGTATTGCAGGCGGTGAAGGACCCTACTGACAGACTAAGACTGCAGAATGGCCTGAATGCCATACATAAATGGGCTGATGAGAATGATATGCAGCCAATGGTGCAAAATTTTAAGCACTCCACTAGCAGCCCACAAACTACAGCTGAAATACATGGGACCAGGAGGCAATTTAATCCCAGAGTTTGAGTCGGTGCATGACCTGAGAATCCATACGAGCAATGACGCAACTTTCCATGTGCACCTTGCTCAGATGGCAACACTATGCAAGCAGGTGGTAGGTTGGATCCTTAGATCCTTCTGGACCAGGAACAGAGACACAATGCTTCTGCTTTGGAGAACCTTTGTCCTCAGTTGTCTGGACTAATGCTCCCATCTGTGATCCCCACAGAGTGTAAAACTGATTGTGGAACCAGAGGCAATCCAATGCCACACGCAAAGAAGACAGACTCAGTAAAACACATGGGCTACTGGGAGAGGTTGAAGGAATTGGGACTCTACTCCCTGGAGAAGAGACGTGAAAGATATAATCAGTGCTAAATGTGTGGAAAATAATGGAGGGTCTGGCTCCAAATTACGGAATTCAAATCTACAACAATCCCCAAATTGGATGGCACTGCACAGTACCAAACGTTCCATCTTCTCTATTGAAGATACAAACCCAATATTGTAATAGCTTGGAATTCAAGGGACAACTTTTTAATGCCCTATCACAGAACATGCAGAGTGTTGACATAAACGTCTTCAAAAAAACGTGTAGACAGTTTTTTATCAGCAATTCCAGATGAACCCACATTGCAGCAGGAGACACAAAGAAGAGCGGCGATGTCCAACTCGCTACTTCAGCAAAAGCAATATTAGAAAAACCCCCAGACGCAGTAAAAGTGGAGCACCAGCATGGCCTCAGCCTCTCTGCCTGAAACCCATGAAATGTTATATATATATATATATATTTATTTATCTGGTTGGAACAAAATTTTGTGCAGTTTCGAAGAAAAATTGAAAAAACAATATTATTTAAATATTTGTGCATGCTCTTATTCAACCACATATGTCCCATTTTGTTTCACCGTCTTTTACCATCTTTGAACCAGCTTCATGATCCCATCCTCCCAGAACTTGATAAAATTTTGGGTGATGAGCTGGTCAGAGTGGTTTTTACAGTCTTCCAAAATTGAAGTTCTTCCTATTAAGAGAATTTTGTAGGGCTAATATGGAGGTGCAAAGTCAAGTGAGTATTGTGAGAGTGGAAGGACATCCCAGCCAACCTGAACGAATTTCTGCAAGGAAACATGAGGTTTAGTGTTGTCCCGAAGGAAGACAACATCCTTCCAGTTGGATGTTTTTCATTGATTGCCACCTTTAATTTGTCTAATTGAGAACAACAATTGTCTGAATTAACACCTGATTTTGTATAAGGAGCTCATAACATGTAATGGCTTTCCAATTCCCCTAAATAGGGAGCATCCCCTTTCTCTGATACTGACTGGTTTGGGAGTGATTAAAGGTGGTTCATTCATTCACTCCAGGATGTTTATTACTCCACATTGTTGTAAAGAATACATTTTTTATCACCTTTGATTGTTGTTTTAAAAAAATGGATTGTATTTATTGCATTTGAGCAGAGAATTGCAGATGGGAATGCAGTCCATTAAATTTTTTACTGTTTAGTTATGAGGCCCTCAAACATCATAGCATTTCAGATATCCAAGTAGTTTTAAATACTCTATAACACTCATAAAGATTTGTGGAGTGCATTTGTCTTGTGTCCTGCAGCCTGGATTATTTTTTCTTAATTTCTCAATTTGATCATCATTGGTGACTGCAGCCTGGTTGAAATGCTCACTGACTTCCAGATCAAAAATTTTTTATTCCAAAGTTTAGTGTATCACTTATGAACAGTTCTCTCAACTATGATACTATCTACATAAACTGTAGATATTTGTTTGCCGTTTGTACTTTGTTTGCTTATTTTTTTCCTCTCTGGAAATAGAAACAGCCTCAAATGATGAAAATGTATCTCATTTTCAATGTAAGAATGGCAGAAATTAACCATTCCCTCATTGAATATGTAGAAAGATGTGTTGATATGTCACCTTACAGAATATGGGTCTCAGAGGCCCACACCTCCCACACCCTCAGGGTGGGCACCCTCAACGTTGGCACATTGAAAGGTAGGTCTGGCGAGATAGTCGAGATGCTTGAACGGAGACGTGTTGATGTATGTTGTATGCAAGAAATAAGGTGGAGAGGAGACCTAAGAAGCATCAGTTGTGGTGTGCAAGAGAGACGATTGCGCTGGTATGGTCATGTGGCGAGAATGGATGAAGATAGGTGTGTGAGAAAGTGCCAATCCCTAGCAGTTGAGGGAACCCGTGGAAGAGGTAGACCCAGGAAAACCTGGGACGAGGTGGTGAAGCACGACCTTCGAACTTTAGGCCTCACTGAGGAAATGACCAGAGACCGAGACCTTTGGAAATATTCTGTACGTGAGAAGACCAGGCAGGACAAGTGAGCCCAGCCCACTTATGAATGCCTTTCCTCCCTTGGACACAAAGACCGGTTGAGGCAAGCGAAGTCGATATAGAACCTCATCCGACGACAGACACCCATGCCAACCCTCCATGCTTGCGAAGACATGTTGGGGCAAGCGAAATCGAAATCAAAACCGAATTGAACCAGCCAGGATCCCTGGCCTGGTGGTACGTAAAAAGCACTATCCGACTCGTGGCCGTGGCACGTAAAATACTCCAATGCGACCGTACGACAGGCACCCATGCCAACCCCCTTTGCTTGTGAAGACATGTTGGGGCAAGCGAAATCGAAATCGAATTGAACCAGCCAGGATCCCTGGTCTGGTGGTACGTAAAAAGCACTATCCGACTCGTGGCCGTGGCACGTAAAATACTCCAATGCGACCGTACGACAGGCACCCTTGCCAACCCCCTTTGCTTGTGAAGACATGTTGGGGCAAGCGAAATCGAAATCGAATTGAACCAGCCAGGATCCCTGGTCTGGTGGTACGTAAAAAGCACTATCCGACTCGTGGCCGTGGCACGTAAAATACTCCAATGCGACCGTACGACAGGCACCCTTGCCAACCCCCTTTGCTTGTGAAGACATGTTGGAGCAAGCGAAATCGAAATTGAATTGAACCAGCCAGGATCCCTGGTCTGGTGGTACGTAAAAAGCACTATCCGACTCGTGGCCGATGCCAGCACCGCCTCGACTGGCTTCCGTGCCGGTGGCACATAAAATACACCAATCTGACCGTGGCCGTTGCCAGCCCCGCCTGGCACCTGTGCAGGTGGCACGTAAAAAGCACCCACTACACTCACGGAGTGGTTGGCGTTAGGAAGGGCATCCAGCTGTAGAAACATTGCCAAATTAGACTGGAGCCTGGTGCAGCCTTCTGGCTTCCCAGAACCCCGGACGAACCGTCCAACCCATGCTAGCATGGAGAACGGACGTTAAACGACGATGATGATGATGATGATGTAAGTAATTCTCTGTCACTAAAATATGACGAAGGGTGCAGGGAGCACCAGCATTGCTAGAAATAAGAGTGAAAGAACTCTTTACCTACAAAAGCACATTTTCTATTTACTGGCAGGGGAGACAACCTCCTCACCGCACTCGTCATCCCTGCCCTCTTTATCGCATTTTAGTGTCAGTGAATTGTTTCCTTTTGGTTTTGAATTGCATCTGACCACCTTCATTATTTGATACACACACACACGCACACACACACACAATATGCTTCTGTCATGTGAGAAACAAAATCACATGTTTAAATGCCACCAATTGAAAACAGTGCAAACTTTTGTTCCAACCTCATATGTTTGCGTGTGTGTGTTATTCTGAAACAAGAATATTATTGAAAGTGACCTTGAGGTTTTGGCTAGCTACTTACATACATATATATACACATACATAGGTATGTCTATGCATATATATATATATATATATATATATATATATATATATATATATATATATATATGAATGTTTATGTGTGTGTACATGTATGTATATGTATGTGTGTATGTGTGTGTGTGGTGGGAAAAACTACAAGTGAGGTTGTATCTCTTAATCATTTCTTATAGTCCTCCTTAAAACCTCTCTCTCACTCTATCACTGTATTTCATCATTTTTTTCTGTCTTCCTTTTATCTACAAAATGGATTAACATTCAGATTTCATGAAAATATTAATATTTGTATTGTATGAATTGTTGTTGATGTTGTTGTTGTTATTGTTATTATTATTATTATTATTATTGTTATTATTATTATTTTTATTATTATTGTTGTTGTTGTACTTGAGTATTTACAGAGTAACAGGAGAAGTTTCTTTATTTTTTATTTGTTTGGTTTTTATAAAATTTTTTTAAGGTTTTGTTGTTATGCTGCTGTTTTGTGTGTGTGTGTGTGTGTGTGTGGACATTTTGATATATACAGTAATCCCATGGTATACAAGTTAATCTGTTCCTGGAGACTGATCTTAAAGTGAAAACTCATAAAGTTGAACAATAATAATTTCCCATAGTAGCAACGTTATAAATCATAATTCAGTTCCAGAAATATATATTTTACCCATGAAATTTGTAATACTTGTAAATATATGGCAATAAAACAACTGCAGAATGTAAAGAATACTTTATGTAAAGTAAAAAGAATGTCAAGATCATTTATAATTAAAAAAATATTATTAATTATAATCATTTTCTGAATCACTTTCACTCACACTAGATTCATGCACAGCATCACTTGTAGACACAATCACCAATTCACAAGCACTCATAGACAGACTTGTAGATTGCTTTTTAAAAAACTAAAAAACAAGTCTAGAGTTGTTTGTTTAGAAGAAACTTTTTTTCACTCCCTATAAATTTCTCAGTAAAATGCAGAAGTATTTGTTATGATAGTAGAAACTTTTGCACTTCATTCAAAATTTGAATCTTGTGCTTGAAAAATAAAACCCGTATACCTGGGATCTTGTAAAGTGAGGTATTATTGCTATTCATCTCAACAATTATTAGCTTGGACAATATAGGTTTGAAAATGTTATTGCACAAAACCATATCTGACCCGAAACCACTAATTTCCAAAGGCAAGCACTGAAAAAATGTTAAGAATTTGCTGACATTTAAGCAGCTTGAATAAATTAACAGATACTGGCGTTAGTTGTTGTTTTTTTTTTTATAGATATGAGCAATGATTATATTTATGGACTTAAAATAAAATTGAAAGATACAAACACATAAGATTGTTTAATCACAATTTACAAACTTTGTTATAGTGCTAGCACTGAATTAGCATAAATTGCTCAGATTCTATTTATACTGCCTGCTTAATGGAAGAGAAATTTAGTATGTCAGGAAGTGCTGTCCCTTGCTCCAGCATGGCTGTAGTCAAATGACTGAAACAAGTAAAAGAGTAAAGAGTAATATCCAATATGTCTCTCTCGTGATCCAGAAGGACATGAAGTATATACAACAAAATAACTTTAATATCTAATATGGTATTGAAACCGAACTGTAGGTTAGACGTTCTATTATCTCTGCTCTTTTCCAAAGCAGTGAGATTATTTCACACCAACCAACTCATCTCTCTCATCTCTCATTGTGAATGATACTTTTCAGCAAATACCAACAGACAAAGACAACATGCCATTAATGTTCAACGATATTCTCCAAAGCCAACCATTGTGTAGTAATGAGTATAGTTAGATGCTCCTGGTTAGGTGTAGGGTCATCACATCTTAAGAACAAAAACTTTACATCAGATAGAAAGCTGTGTTGCTCTTAAGACTAAATACATCAGGTAAATGTATTAGATTTGATTTCAATTTTTGGTAACCATCTCTATGCCCATCATTTGTCATACTGTTACAATAACCGAAAGAAAGAAGTTCTTCTCTTTTGTTTTCTTCATATATAATAACAGTCAAGATGAGTTTTCTTTTCCTTTCTTTTTTCTAAAGACCTTAAATTTGAAATTATTTCACTTCTTACACCTGTTTGAAAGAGCTCCGGCCCGTTGCAACAAAATCTCTTTCTGAACTCCCTCAAAACCTCTAAAGTACTCTTTGTTGACCATCTGGCCAGAGGGAATCCCATGGATGTAGATGATGCCCTTGCTGTCAAGAAAAGGGATCATTATGAGCTTCCCAGTGGATTTGCTTTGCCTGGCCCCCTTGGATCTGAGGGAGTCAGGATGCTTCCATTGGGCACTCTGTCTCTTGGCCTCTGGATCATAAAAGTAGATTCAGCTTGCATGACAGGTCACCAGTAACTCGAGGACCCTTAGGTTGCTGTTTAGATCTTCATGGTGAATTGTGTGGATAGTTGCCACACCAACTCCAATCTGTGTACTTATTGCCTTTGTAGACATTCTGCAGTCTTCTTCCAGAAAATCAGAAATGTTCTCAACCCAGTCTGATGTTCTGACATCCTTCTCCTTCCTACACTTCTCCATATCTCTCACCTCTTCTCTACCATTCTGAAAACTTCTTATTCCAGCAAAAGACATGCTCAGCCTCATACAGTTTAATCCCTACGCAGTGTGGAGCATTTCTTTAGCATTTTTACCCAGTTCAACACAAAATTTTAAGCTTCCAAATTGCATTTGCATCTTGACTGCATCCTGCGAACTGATCAGCTGTGATAAGACAGTGTCTTGTAGGCCATGTTCAAAGTGCTGCTTATAGCTGTCTCCTTCAATGTGGAATAGAAAAAAAGTTGACTTCTTAGATTTGGCTCTAGTGTGATTAAGCTAAAGAAACACACTGAATGTGATGTCTCCATTTCAGATTGTTTTACTGTAAATAAATAATAATCCTTTCTACTCTAGGCACAAGGCCTGAAATTTGGAGGGAGGTAGGTGTCAATTTCATCAACCCCAGTGCTCACCTGGTACTTATTTTATCAATCTCAAAAGGATGAAAAGCAAATTCGCCCTCAACGGAATTTGAACTCAGAATGTAAAGACAGATAAAATGTTGTGTAGCATTTTGTCCAGCATTCTAATGATTCTGCTAGCTTGCCATCCTAAATGATGACGAGGACGGCGACGACGACGCTGCTGCAGAATGTGTGGTGAGAGGGGGGAAATGCTATGGCACATCATTAGCAAATGCCTGAAATTGGCACAATGTGAATACAAATGGAAACCATGGCCTACAAAGAGCAAAGACATGGTATGAACAAACCCCAGAAGGAGCCACCAAGAATGAGAACTGCAAAATCCTGTGGGATGCAGTGATCCAGTGCGATCACCTGACCAGACATTGGAAACTGGACATTGTTGTGGTGAATAAAAGAGAAAGAACATGTATTATTATCAACATAGCCTGTCCCAGTGGCAACAGAATCAATGTGAAAGAAGAAGAAGAAATACACCTATGACGATATAAAGTGGGAAATACGAAGGTTGTGGACAATGAGGAGAGTAGACGTGACACCAATAGTAATTGGTGCACTTGGAAGTATCAACACTCAGCTACCAACATGAAAGCACAAGACATGACATTTTGGAGAAGAGGTTAAGTTGATGAGATTGACCCCAGTACTCAACTGGTACTTAATTTATTGACCCCGAAAGGATGAAAGGCAAAGTCAACCTTGATAGAATTTGAACTCAACATAAAACTGGATGAAATGCCACTAAGCATTTTTCCTAGTATGCTTACGATTCTGCCAGCTTGCCACCTTAAATAATAATAATAATAATAATGATCATCATCGTTTAACATCCACTTTCCATGCTAGCATGGCATGGGTTGGACAATTTGACTGAGGTCTGGTGAACCAGATGGCTGCACCAGGCTCCAATCTGATCTGGCAGAGTTTCTACAGCTCAATGCCCTTCCTAGCGCCAACCACTCCGAGAATGTAGTGGGTGCTTTTACGTGCAACCAGCACTAGGGCCAGTCAGGTGGTACTGGCAATGGCCATGCTCAAATGATGTTTTTTATGTGCCACCTGCAGAGGAGCCAGTCCGGTGGCACTGGCAACGACCTCACTCGAAATTTTTTTCATTTGCCACCAGCACAAGTGCCAGTAAGGCGATGCAGGTAATGATCACGCTCGAATGATGCTTTTTATGTGCCACCGGCACAGAAGCCAGTTTGTTGCTCTGGCAACAATCATGCTCAGATGGTACTTTTAGCGCTCCACTAGCACAGATGCCAGTCATCGAATTTGATTTCGATTTCACTTGCCTCAACAGGTCTTCGCAAGCAGAGTTTAGTGTCCAATGAAGGAAAGGTATGCATAAGAGGGCTGGTTACACCCCTGGCATAGGCCACAAGGTTATGGTCTCACTTGGCTTGCTGGGTCTTCTCAAGCACAGCATATTTCCAAGGGTCTTGGTCACCAGTCATTGCCTTGGTGAGGTCTAATGTTCGAAGATCATGCTTCACCACTTCATCCCAGGTCTTCCTGGGTCTACCTCTTCCACATGTTCCCTCAACCACTAGGGTGTGGTACTTTTTCACACAGCTATCCTCACCATTCTCACCACATGACCATACTAGCACAATCATCTCTCTTGCACACTGCATCTGATACTTCTTAGGTCCAACTTTTCTCTCAAGGCACTAACACCCTGTCGAGTATGCTGACATTACACATCCATCGGAGCATTCTGACTCTAGTATTCAACTCTTGTATTCAACTGGTACTTATTTTATTGACACAGAAAGGATGAAAGGCAAAGTTGACCTTGGCAGAATTTGAACTTTGAACATGAAGGTGGACAAAATACTGCCAAGCATTTCAGCCAGCATTCTAATGATTGTGCCAGCTTACCTTCTTCATCATCATAATAATAATAATTTCACATGTTTGCCACAAGATCAGCTTGGGGGACGGTGGGGATGAGTCAATTACATCGACTCCAGTGTTCGACTGGTGCTCATTTTATTGACCCCAAAAGGATGAAAGGCAAAGTCAACCTTGGTGGAATTTGAACTCAGAACATAGTAATAGGCAAAATACTGCTAAGCATTTCATCCAGTGTGCTAACGATTCTGCCAGCTTGCCACCTAATAATAATAATAATAATAATAATTTAGCAAGCAATTGATCCCTTATACTGCTGATATTTATTTTCTTGCTCCCACAAAGAGAGGCGAAATAAGCGCTTGTAGATTGGAATTTCAATCATAGAAGGTTCAGACTTCTTCCTTAATGCATTTGAACTGACACTCAACAATACCTGGTAATGCTTTGCTATAGAAATTAGCTGTGGTGGTGGTTGTGGTGGTGGCGACAATGACGACGACAATAATAATCTTTTCTGCTAGAGAGACAAGGCCTGAAATTTTATGGGAGGAGGCAAGTTGATTACATGGGTCTGAGTATTTGACTGGTACTTATTTCATCAATGCCGAAAGGATGAAAGGCAAAGTCAACCTCAGTGGAATTTGAGTTCAGAACATAAAGACAAAAGAAGTAGGCACAGACCCAGAAACATTGTAGGATGTGCAATCAATTCTCTTGACCCAGTACTTGACAGATGTATTTTATCAACCTTAGAAGGATGGAAAGTAATGTTGACTTCAGCAGGACTTGAACTCTGAATGTAAAAGTTTAAATGCTACCAAAGTTGATTTTTTAAACAACAACATTTATTAGGTAAAAATTTTACAACAACAATAATTTATTTGATAAAGATTGTATAAATATAAGCAAAATTGTTTGAGTTAACGAGTATTAAATAATTTAAACTAGAAATTAAAACTACATTTTGCACCCTGATAACTTTCTGATGCTGATGAAGACGACAACAACATCTTACTTTGACATTTATAGAACATAGATAGCATTAATTAACCACAAAGCCAACATCCCAACAAATGAATTGCATAGCTGATGTGTTACCAGAATTGAATTCAGAAGAGTGTGCTATATTTCTTGCAATGATAATGATGTGATATGATATTTGTGATAATTATGAGATCATTTTTCTGTACAGCTTAAATTATTCTTCCTACAGGGTCATAAGTAAATTACACCTAGTTTGTATACTGTTACATAAAATTCAATGTTTGTCTTCTCTTTTCCTTTAGGGCAAAAATAGTGAAGATATCCTTTAAACGAAAACAGTTTTTCATTCAGTTACGTCGAGAAGTGGTAAGTGATCAGTTGTTTCTATAAATAGATATTAATAGGAGAAGGCATGACTGTATGTTTGACCATGTTCTAAAGAATTTGATCCTATTGTAAAAACCAGTGTTGTTCTTTCTAACTTCATGGCCCATGCTTTAGCAAAGAGAGATTCATCAAAACAAGTTATGATTGGCCAAAACCCTAATCATAGTGCCCCAGTTCTATGTATGTTGTAACTTACATCTCACAGTGATTTGTTACTGTGCAAACTGGTGACTCTGACAAACAGTTTCCAGCATTCTGTAAATCTGTCTTAGCAGGGTCCAGTGTAACTGAATAACTAAATTCACTTCACAACTTCAGTGTCCTGGTTTCAATCCTGCTGCATAGCATCTTGGGTATATGTCATTTTCTGACTCCTCAGGTCAACTCATACCTTGCTAGTGAATTTGGGGAGATGAAAATTGTACTGAAGCCTATCAGCCTTGTCACACTGATAATACCTGAGAATTCCATTAAGGGCCCACGTGTTTGTGGAATATTCAACCACTCACACAATAATTTAGGAACAGGTAATACAGGTAAAAGAGTTGATCAGACAATCAAGATCTTCCACAATATCTGTTCTAAGCCTTAATCAAGAATCTCAACTCCTCAATCAGAAACTCTTAATGCTAATTTACTATTGTACATAAAATCTTTTTATAAAAAGCTGCACAGATTCACACAAACTTGCAATTAGTTCCACATTTTTGTTAGGTACAGTTCAAAGTACATTGTTTATTACAAATTTTCTCATATTCTTTTGCCTTTTTTTTTGTGTGTGTACAGTTGTTTTTTTATCTGATATTTTTTTTTTATTTCTAGAATAATGTGTGACTTATCTAAATTTTCTCATTTCCATTTTAACTTTTTCAAATTCCTTTTGTTTCCCCCAAAAATCTTTTATTTTTCTATGCTTCAGAATGATACTGTTGAAAATTTGATTGGTTTCAATATGGTCAGTTACCGCTCTTGCAAGAATCTGTGGAAGTCCTGTGTTGAACACCACACGTTTTTCCGTCTTCATGCACCAAACCCACCATCAAAGAAAATTTTTTCATTAGGTTCTAAATTTCGATACAGGTAATTACTTCAGTCTCCCTACCCCCTCTCTCTCTCTCTCTCTCTCTCTCTCTCTCTCTCTCTCATTCTTTCTCACTCAATCTTGAAGTCGGTTTCATTCTTCAGCTGTGTTGTTGTGTATCAAATTGATCTCAGCAACAACAAAATCACATTCTGAGCCTGAAACTTCTCTTATTCTATAAATCAAAGCTTTAAAAAATGTACATAAAAAAAATTAAAGAAAAATAGTCCAAATTTCCTGATTATCAGATATTTTGCAGAACTAAAAGATGAATTATTTCAATTATTAGCTACATATTTTCCAACTTTGCTTTTCTGCATAAAATGTTATTGGTAACTTAGTCAATAGTCCAGGCCCATGACTACTGTGAGTTTGTATCAGCTTGTGAGTATCACATTAAATCTCTGGGCAACAGATTCTTCGGCTATAAACGTTCACATCTATACAAGAAGTCGTTAGTGACAATTATAATGTCAGTACACATAAAATGCAAATGTTCATCATAAGCTTATATATTGGTATGAAAATTGCATTCTAAAATTTCACGAGTGTCTGTTGTGAAATGGCTTATTTCTCCTAGGGATAAGGTACTGAATCCCTAGTTTATGTGTTTATATTTTGATGTGGACATTGTGTTAAGCTCTTGAACAAGTTATTTTAATCTCACTATTAATTTGATTTCAATGGAAATAATCTGTTGCTTCATTTGCAAACTCCAGCTTTGAGATTTGGTTTTGGATTTAATTCTTCAGAAGTTTAAACAATCTGGTTCTTGGCTATTCTCCATTTCTTTTGTTATAGGACACGAGCAAGGTGGAAGTTACTGTCGTTGCCTAATCAAAACATACCACCAATCTTACACAGGTAACAAAAAGTGGGAAGATATGATCACCTTCAGACTTTTGTTGCCTGACTCAGTTAACAGCTATCAAAACTATGTAAATTTCTTGAACAGAATGAAACCTGTTTAACTCTCATGCAACTGACTCTGTGTGTGTGGGGGGGGGGGGTCAAACCCGAATAAAAGCTCAAACATTTGATCCTTGTAAGGATGTTCCAGTGTCTTCTTTCCAATTTCTTTCATGATTCTGTTTTGCTGTTTCATCTTTTGTTTCCTGATTCTCTTCTAGTGGCAAAACAGAATATCAAACTCTAGAAGAAAGTAAGCGGCGAGCCAAAATTGAAAGGTCTTTCTCAAGGTAAGTTACATTAATTTATTTATTATTTGTATTATTTGCACAATTCATCTGTTTTTGGTTTTTATTTGTGTGTGTGTTATATGTATATAGTTGTGTGAGAGAGAGACTGTTCTATTTATGTTGGTATAGGGCAATAACCAAGAACAAACTGTTTAGAAGGGAACCTCCTTGGAAATATTTAAGGTTATAATGAGCAGCTAGTCTTCCTGTAAACATTCGAACCATTATATGAAAGGAATTTGAGATCAATCCTACCCGTATTACTTTTCAGAAGGCTTTTATTTCCCTATCAACAAAAATTCAGCTCATTATTTGAGATTGAACTAAGGTGAATATGTGAAAGTACATTCAGTAAAAGACATATTAAAGTAATATATGTTAACTGGATACAAGTTCTCAGTCTGCTTGGTATGGAATTGGAAAATAGCCTTCAAAAAGGTAATAACACCTTTCACAAAATTCTTGTTTCAAAATTCAGCCATATGTTTTGTTTTCCAGAACAATTTAACCCATACTATCACTGAAATAATAGTGAATAACCACTGAAAATTTGAAAATAATTGATGCATTTAATATTTTTTTAAGAAAAAGAATTAAATAAATTGCATTTATCCATTTGCCTGTCCTGTGTATTGCATGTCATATACAGGACATATTTCTCTGGCGTGTAAGCATCATATATGATGCACATTCCCAATATTTTTTTCAGCCACCAGGGTTAACTTGAGACTTATGAAAGGAAAGCCTTTTATTACTCAGAATGTATGAAACAAGGGCCAACTAAAAATCTGGAAACAAGTATGGATGTTTAGGATAAACTTATGAAAATGCTTTGGACAGACAAAGGGTTAATGCAAAAATAAATTTTAATGCATCATCTTTAGTGTGTGGAATAAACTTACTTACCCATAAAAAAAATCTGTGTTAGGAATTCTGTTGATAAAAATCTCAGTTCTAATGTTTGCCTTGTTTTCTTATTTGCCAGTTTGGTCCTTAGCTTATTTTTCTAGTAATCTTCACCATCAAGCAATTCTAACTTTATTTTATAACTATCACTTTTTGTATTTTTTTGTTGTGACAAATCTACAGGTAGTTTTGTTGTTGACTGTGACTTTATTGTACCTGTGTGTTGTACCATAGAGAAGAAAAAATATAGAAATGATAATACATTCAAAGTTTGCAATGATTTAAAACTTTAAATGGAAGTATTGTTTTATATATATATATATATATATATACATATATATATGTGTGTGTGTGTGTGTGTGTGTGTTCATTGTGTTTATTTTCCTCTGAAAATATTTTGTGCAAAAATAATTAAAAACATTTGTTAATATTTTGTGTGAAGTTTGAAATATGGACAATTGAATTGCTACAACCAAGCTACAGTGTTTTACGTTAGGAATGTAAAATTTGGAATTTAGCATATTGAAGGTTAGGTAATACAAATGAGGTGAAAGAAGAGGGCGTCACTTGTGTTCCACTAGTGAGTTTAAAGCTAGAACACACACACTCTCTCTCTCTCTCTCTGTTCCCCTATTTTTCAAATATGGCTACTATGTCTAGCAGGTTGAACAACCCTGTAAATGCTCTCTCTTTGGAATTAAAATTCCATGTTGTTGACAAGCAACAAAGATTTTGGCTGTTAATTGTATAAATTTTCCTGCTATATTGTATTGTTTTAGTGGTAAGCGGTATTCACTGCTCAGTCATACTACACTTCTTAATTAGGATATGTTAATGATTGTTTTATATTTATTACGTCCATCATATCAAAACTGCTTTACTTATATTTTAATACATCACAAATTTCCACAAAATGGCTCAAGGGAAATAGGCTTGGAACTTTTATTTAGATGTTCCTTCAAGCCATGTTTCTTCAAAGTACTTTTATTTTGAAAATGATCAGTAAAATATCAATTCGACAGCAAGAATTCATAATGGACAATTGTAACAAGCAGAAGTCTTCAAGTAAATGGTGCAGGATTCAAATTCCTTCTTTCAGCATCTCTCTGGAATTATCTTAGATTAATCCCACTTTAACTTTTTCTTTGGAAATCAAACTGACCATTTTTAACTGAGAAAATATAAGAGCCTTTCACTCTATTTGTTTCAATAAAGTAAAAATTTGCAATTATTATTATTGAGTGAGAGAGTGGTGCATGCCTTCAAAGTGACACTGGGGTACACCTGTCTGATAAGGTTACACCAGGCACATGTACCACAACCATATAATGTGTGACGTAGTGATCTCATGTCAAGATAACAGCACATGACCTTGCAAGTGGGACACAGAATTTTCCTCAGGTTGAGTAGCCCATCCTGCTCAAAAGGTCCCTGAATAAGAGTTGTTTAAAGATGATGACCAAAACACCTATGTTTGCAAAGGTAAATTATTCAAATTTCAAAGATTTCCTCTCAGCACATGATATGATGCTCACCTACTACTTTTGCTCCTCATCAGAGAGACATTGTCAGCTCAGCTGGTTACGGTCAAACCACTGACAAGCAAATCTGTGGTGTTGAACACAATATTTGCTGTAGCCCATCTTTTACACCAAGACAAAACAATGTACATGATAACACTTTCAATCAGTTGGGATCATGAGAGCCACTGTCTAGTACTGCATCAGGGCATTATTATTATTGAGTGATGAGAGAGCAACATATGCCATCAAAGTGACACTGGGGTACAAATATACGAAGCCCAGTATACCCATCATGACTACCCGTCTGATAAAGGTACACCAGGCACATGCATCACAACCACATGTGTGCAACATGGTGATCTCATATCAAGATAAACAGCAGTTAGAATATTCTTCTGGTCGAGTAGCCCATCCCACTCAAAAGGTCCCTGAATAAGGGTTGTTTAAGGATGTTGAACGAACCACTCATGTTTCCAGAGGTGAATTATCCAAACCCCAAAGAATCCCTCTCAACACATGGCTATGATGCTCCCCCACTACTTCTGCTCGTGATCAGAGATGCACATATCATCAGCCACTAAGGGACATGCTCAACTGGTTAAGGTCAAACAACTGACAAGCAAATCTGTGGTATTGAGCAGAATATTTGCTGTAGCAAATATGTGCCTTTTGTAGAAAAGATTATTGTTATTATTATTATTAATATTATTATTATTATTATAGGACAAGTCCAGTTTCCTTTTTTAAAAACAGCAAGCTGGCAGAATCATCAGCACACTGGGCAAAATGTTTAGTGGTATTTCGTCTGTCATTACATTCTGAGTTCATGCCACTGAGGTCAACTTTGCCTTTCATCCTTTGAGATCGATAAATTAAGTACCAGTTGAGTACTTGGGGTTGATGTAATCAACTTAACTCTTCTTCCAAAATTTCAGGCCCTGTGCTTGTAGTAAAAAGGCTTATTATTGATGTAATGGTCATGGCAGAAGCAGTAGATTAAGTTTTTCCAAATTACTCCAAGGTCAACTTTGCCTTTCATCCTCTGAGGGGTTGATCAAATAAGTACTGGAGTCAATATAATTGACTTACTCCTTCCCCGAAATTGCTGGCCTTGTGCCAGTATTTGAAACTATTATTGTTATTGTTTTTTTAACAAAAGAAAAAAAAACTCATAGTGACGACATTGAAGTGGCCCACATAGTAAAAGGAAGGATCAGGTTTTATGAAAGGACCAGAAAAGTTGCTTGTATTGTCCATTCAGTAGCTTCATTGTCCAACAATTGTTTTTCATGTTTCAATTTTAAATAATTATTTTAACAAGTAAAAGATTCATTTAAACAAAGAAGAATTTGTTTGTATTGATATGGATTCATGTTTCATACTTTAAATAGTTTATCACATTGTTTCTCATGTTTTTTTGCAATTATTTTTCTCAATTCCTTTATATTCAAATGAAATATTTGATTAGCTTTCCCTTTTCTTGAATTCAGAACTGATGGGATGCCGAAAAGTCCTTCCGAAATCTTCAGGTCTGCTGCTCAGATGTGTGTGTAATTTGTGTGATTGTGTAGGACCATAGTTCAATGCACTAGTGTAGAGACCCTGACAGGAAACTAAATGTTGTTGAGTAGTGGAAGGCATGACCTACTCCTCCTACTGCCCCTCCTCCCTGAACAGCCCTTCCCTTCACACAGACAGACACACAAGCACGTGCAAGACATCGTTCACATACAGCAGACATACACACATGCATCATCCAAATAAAATATCCTTCATTTCATGGTAATGCTACGACTGCATGTTATGAAACTCACTCTTCAATAACTCTGACCATTTGACACAACATCACCAGCGTTTCGAACTTAATTAGTTTCAAGTTGAAATTATTCTCTATAAAACTAAAACAACAGACATCATTAACTGTAGCTTCCTGGCAATGTTTGCTTTGATCCTCTAAATTTTAATAGCAATCTAACTGATGTTACTAACAATAGTTCAGTAACTTTTAGTTGCAGATGATTTGCATATAAACAGTAGCTGGAGACCATCTTCCCTATGGTTTATAGAAACACACACACACACACACACAAAATATCCAATTTTATCAATTGGTCTTAGTTCAAGATTATCAAAACTCAGTCCATTCTTATGGTGAAAGCAGTCATCAGTAGAATTTGTAAGAAATGTCAGCTTGCTGAACTAATTGTCTCTCACACACTCACGCGTGCACGTTCGCACACACATACACATTCATGCTTATATGCATGCACACAAATACAGATGCGTGTCTCTTTTAAGTTTAATGTAGCTTTAGAATTAAAAGAAAAATATAATATGGTTGTGTTAAATCTATAATATTACCTTATTTTTTTCAAACATGAATGCTTTTGAATTAAAAAAGAAAAATGTTTTATACTTACAAAACTAGCAAAGAATTCTTTGCTATTGAAATCCAGGTAAACTTTGAGTCACTTCACCAAAAGATGTGAACACTTTACTGAAAAATGCCAGATCCTTTAGGATTTTGCTTATTTTTCTAAATCAGTAAAAAAATATTCTGAACAGTCAGAGAATGAAACTAGATTGATAGAACACAACAGCATCACTTGTAACTGTTTTATTTTAAAATATTCCATTTAATTATATCCTATGCTCAATATTGTCATGCTCAATTACATTTATCTAAATGTTAACAAAATTATCAGTCTGAAAAAAAAAAAAAAGAAAAGAAAAAATTATCTAAAATTCTTTAGTTGTGGAAGTAGCAGCCAACTAGAATTTTGTGTATAAATGCACAATGCTAGATTGTTGTCTAAGAACTTGTCTGGCCGTGATAGTCACATTAGTTTCTTGCAATAGTGTTGTTGTTGCTTTGATGTCAAAAAACAATGTCTGGTGAAAATCTGTAGAACTTTCTTATGGTTTGTTGTGGCTGAACTGATAAAGAATTCCATCAGCTAATTTCTACACAAAACTGAACTTACCTTTGGCTCATTCCGTTGCCACTGGTTTTATTGCTAAGTCACTGCAGAAATATTATTATTGAAACCTACCATTTTTTGAAATCTTTCATGATTCAGGCTCCTTATAAGAAATTGGTTTTTAGATTCCTCTAGAATTTATTTGTTAAACAAATTTTATTTAACAAGAGAATATCATTTATTTCTCCTGCAATATGAGGATTTCTCTATATTGTAAATTATTTTGTTATTCTTTAATATTAAAAAAAAATAATGATATTAGTAGTTTCTATCAAACCTTCTACATCATAGCAAAATTAGAGTTTAAGTTAGGTTTAGTTATTCTTTGTTAACCATCACCAATTACATATCAACTTAATCCAAACAATTATTAAACACTTTTCATAAGATTTGGAAACCAATAAAATTCAACATCTGTCACTTTTCTTGATTGCCATTCATTTTGTGATAAATATGCTGACAAGAAGTGGTCATACTGAATGCAAAATGCTTATTTCAGAAATCCTTTTGATATTAAACCGGACAGCAGAAGCTTCATTAAAAATATCAACAAATTGCTCCATTTGAACGAGCTCTTCCTATACATTAAGCTTAGTTAACTTTGAATAGCCGACAGAGTATGAATGGTTGTGTGTGTTTTAACTCTAGATTGGCTGGGGATGTTCTGCTAAGTCCTCTTCATGGCAGAAGCTGTCAGACTGTACATAGAACTACACAGAAATACACATGCACACTCGCATTCATAGTTACATATATATGCACTTTCATACATACACATGATATTTCTCATTGAGCACTATGGAAAATTAGACAGTCACCAACACATACACACCCAACACTTCCTTTCTCTCTCTCTCTTTCTTTCTCTTTCTCTCTCTCTCTCTCTCTTTCCTCAATGTTGTTGTGCCATAAGAGTAGACATGCCTGGCCATCTTAAGCATGGGAGATTGGTTGAAGATTTCTTTCTGTTTGGGAGACTGGATGAAGATTTCTCTAGACAGGAGTGTGCGACATTCTACCATCTTGACAAAGACGGCATTCGCTGCTACCAACACTACGCTCTGGGGATTCTTCTCGATGCTGTTCCTCCTTCATGTGTGGATGAGTTGACTATCAAGAAAACAAAATAAAAAAAAAAAACAAAGAAAGAGCCTGAAAGAAATTCACAAAAAGAACAAAATGGCAAAGCAAAAACTGAGGCGAAATTCGGAGCCTGAGACAAACGCCACCGGCTGATCTCAACAACACATATGGCTGTGCAAGCAGAGATTGAAAGGGTAATTTCACTGCATGTAGCTGCAAAACTATTCCACTGTAGCAGACAGCTATCAAAGCACACCTGATGTTCTAGAAACACTTGTTGTGTAGACCAAAATGTGTCCTAATGGCTACACCACTCAATCAAATTGTTAAGAAATTAGTTTTTAAAAAAAGTCTTCTTTCAAATTATAAAAGTTTTTAAAAAAATGATAACAGAGTAATTGGCTTAATGATCTAGAAATTAAATCTTTGTCCTCATCCTTCCTATGGCCCTCACCCTTTACAACCCAATGTTAGCTTTAAAGATTTTTAACTGTATTTTTGTTTCTTTTCTTTTTTCCTTGAGTTTTTTTTTTTTCTTTCTTTTCTCAAATAGTCAAGAATTCTTCCTCTGATTCTTTTATGATTAGAATATTTGACTATTTGTTGTGTTGACCTTCATTTTAGTTCGTTTCCTGAAGATTTTCAGATGCCTATTTTCTGCTCCTTGCCCAACCAACAAACATTACAACCATTTCACATGAACATCATTATGCAACAGTTACAATTACATGCAACAGAAATATTACAACTCACACATACAGCCATCCCCATACACAGACATATCCATACAGAAACAATCTTTAGATTTTTTTGAGCTTTTCAATATATTTTCATGTTTAAATAGAGTGATGGTATTTTAGGATATAAACAAAGTAGAGACTCTGATTAACTAAAACAATGCATTAAATACCTTTCAAAGACAGGGAAGTCTAGAGAGGACACAAAAGCAATTTCTCCTCTTAGACACACAGCTAACACAATTTTATAAGTAAAACTATAAATAGCATGTAAAAAAAAAAAGAAAATGGGTTTTAAATTTTCATTAGCTTTGAAACATAAGGAAATAAAAAGTTTATAGCCAAAATGTAGGGAAGACAATCATTTGTTTCAACTAAAATCTCTAATAAATCTACTTCGCTGAGTATTTACATCTACTTTTACCGAGAACTGGCAGATTTTAAAGAACCATAATCAAATTGTGAAAAACAAATTTTTCAAATCCTGCAAAACAAGCAACTAAAATATAAACAAATTATTTTGTATCATTCTTATTCTCTCTCCATTACATTATAAATTTACTAGTTTCATAAAATATGCAAAGCTGAGTTCTGTTTTAGTGTGTGTTTATGTAAGAGTCTGTATCTCTCTTTTACATGTGTGTGTGTGTCTGTGTGTGTAGGAAGGGGGCTCACTTACCCAGTTAACCAAAGAAATTCCTATCAAAACATTTAGCATTTCTGCATTCATATTTCTATATATTAACTCCTGAATTAAATCTACTCACATTCACATCACATATACAATGCACCCAATGAATGACAAAGTCAAATGCATTAAGTGCAAAGCAAACTACTACGCAGACACTGAAGTGTGTAAATTAGTTGAACATGTCACAAACTCTGCTTCTCTGCTTCAGTGTGAAGTTATTTATCCACTTTCCTACACATCCAGTCATGCTTTTACTATAAGCATCACACTTAGAACAACCAATATAGAGACCTTCCATGTGTTCGTCTATGTAAATAGACATATGCACACACATTGTCTTATGGGCTTCTTGTTTAAGAGTTCTATAAGCTGCCAGGGGATTGTGCTCTTGATTATGTAAAGCTAAAGGTGACACTTCAAAGCAAAATAATATCCACACCACTTCTAATTAGAGATTTCATTTCTTTCTGACAAGTATACAATAAAAAGAAAAAAATCTACCTGGTTTGAGATATGTTTGTGTGGAAACGTCTTGCCACTCCAACACTTGGCATCTCTTTAGGTCAGAGGTTTGTGCATCAGTCTTTTCCAGTATAAGAATTTAGTTTTGTCCTTCCCTGGAAGTGTAAAATTAAAGCAATTAACCTCAGCTAGGATTTGAACTGTTAGATTTGAAATGATCTGTGGCACCAAACTGGATGAAGACAAATAGCATCAGTTTGCTTCTGCTTCATTTCGCACCAAAGCTATTCGAAGAACTCTCTTATAAATCCTGGTAGTTATTTAGTTCCATTGACTAACAATGATCTTAACATTGCCACCATCAGCAGACGCTACCCTCTCTCTCTATCTCTCTTTCTCTCTCTTTCAAATAAGTCTACATGTATGAAAGGAAAAACTATACATTCATATTTGGTACTAAAAACATAACATACAAACCCCTCTGCCAGATTAACCGTCAAATAATACATGTTTAGGGCACCACACAAATTTTTCTAGTGCTGCTATTTAGTATAAAAATAACAGCTTGTATTTGATATGGTTATATCATCTGATTTGGGAGATGGTCTGGAAGAAAATGGAATTTTTAATCAATTCTATTATATTCAAAGCTTATGTCTTTATGTGTTGTCAGTTATTCAGTAGAAGATTCAAGGAGGCACCATTGTTGAGCTGTACTTAGGGCATCAGGTAGTTTTTTAATCCTTCCCTACTTCTACTCTATCACAAGAGCAATATGTTACAGGATCTTTTGTGTTCTATGCCAGCATCACAGTTCTAGATTACATATAACATCCTTCATTTTACTTGTCGTTTAGATACAACAATGAGTTCCACTTTTCAATAGTAGTAGGTTTTCTGATTTTTTGTCTTCTCTTTGCCAGTGAGGCTAGCATAAACTATTTATCTTGACAAAAGTGAATATTCTTCTAATTTATTTCTGATCCTAATCTCTGCAAACAGCAACAATTTCATAATCAGCCATATCTCAGATATTCTGCAATAAATAATGGTTTCGCCTTTCTCAATGACGAAACAGAAACTAGAATATTGGAAACTTGTTGCTGCACCAGTTCTGTAAATCTTGCATGACATCAGAAACAGCAAGTTAGTGAAGACCTGAAGCAGCTACACAACCCTAAAAGGACAATCACCATGTACAATTCCTCACAAATGTTCTTGGGAGAGTAAGAAGAATGAGGAACCAAAAACAGGGAAGTACACACACGCATTTATACATTAACATATAGACATGATGCAAATAGTCTCATCTACACACATACACACATGTGTATGAATTAATGTCTAGACAGCACTAATCCCGTAGCATTTCAACTGGCCATAGCTGGCCCTGATACTCTATCTGTTTTATGTCTAGACTGGCTGTATCTGGCCTCTCATACCTATTCTATCGTTCTAAAGATAAACAATCACATCATAGAAATCTCAAAGCTATGAGATAATCCTATGATTAATTCAAAACAATCTAAATAGATAAGCATTACATTTGACAGAGCAATCTGAACATGAAAGGGTTAAACACTGCTTTAAAAGTAGCTGCCCATGTCTAATCGGATCCTTTCCAATAGAATCAGTAAATGTAAAGCATATTGAAATCAAATCACTGTTAAGCAGCCATATTGCTGTCCATCAGCCCTGATCCCACATTAGACTTTCGTAGCAAAACTAATGATGACATACTGACATCACTTGCATAAGTTAAAGATATTGAAGAGTTTGAGTGGTTCCAACCCTTTTCATACATCATGCATGAGTTTCACCACCTTTTTTTCCTTTTCATTTATACAACATATGTACATGTTTAATGTATGGATGTGTGCAAGTATATATATATATATATATATATACACACACACACACACACACATATATATATACACACACACACACATATATATATATATATAATGTATGTGTGTGTGTGTGTATATATATATATATGTATATATATATATATGTAAAAAGTATATATATATATATATAGAGCCACATACTTGACATCTTGGTATTAGTTGCATCATGGAATATTTTTACCAGTAGACTTGTGTCCATCTAACTCCACACACCAACACCATCTGATCACTGAAAGATGATACTAATGAAAACTAAAACTGTGGTGAATAAAAGTAGCACGCTGGTATTTAGTCACCATGGTAATTAGACTATGAATAATGGTTTCTTTCTCAGGCATAAATATTTTCACTCTTCTTGTGTAGATCAAGTCAATGAAATTGTTTCAAAAACTATTGCTGGCTAATGTTTTATTGACACTGATTGGATTGTTTCTGACCCTTTATTGCAAACTGGAACAGCTGTGGACACATTGAATTTGAGGATTTTCTTGGAATAGTGTGATGCGTTAGATTTTTCTTAATGACAGACTCGAAAAAGTTCCAACTGGGCCTGCCATTAAGTAACATAGTGATTATAACTACTCCTGGTCAAGTCTACAACCATTCTTTACGACCTCAACAAAAGCACAACTCATAGACATACAAATTCTTAAACTTATCAAATGCTAAATACCTGTTTTCCGATTATTAACCTGTTGTCTGCTAATTCTGATGTCAAATGATGCCATTAAATATCTCCAGTGTCAATAGAATTGATACCAGTAATATACTCTAATCTGAAACATTCGACGACATTGTTTCTCTTTTTACAAAATGGCTTTGTGCCTGCCTAATCAAGAAAGAAATCATTATTATGAACCTTTAGTGAACATCTTCCTCAGCTCTCTGCTGCGTTCCCCCACAATCCACCACCACCACCACCCAAACAATCTTCCAAGTGCATTGCTTGTTTTTATATTCAATTATTTTCCTTTTGTTTTTTCTTCTTTTTATTAAACACACCTTTCATAGTAAATTGTTGTCCAATGCATGCAAATAATTATTTTTATTTTCTTTTTATTTTGCAGGGTTTTTCTTATTTATTCTCTCTTGCTCCCTTCCCTGTCTCAAAGAATTATAGAAATAATTCATCAAATAATTGCTTCCTCCTCTCCCAAACATTTCTATCTCAGTCACCCTTCTACAATGTTATTTAAATAGTTTCCCTGCTTCTTTTCTCATTAATTCTATTAATAAGTAGGTTTTCATATCATTTTTCTTTTTTCGTTTTTGTTCACTTTCAAATTCATTTTTTATAAAAAGGAATTTTACAAATTTGGAGGGTTTTTTAATGTTTCTTCCTACCCCAACCCCTCTACTTTCAGTTAAATCCCTGCCCAGTCATCATCGCCCCCCCCCCCCCCCCCCAGTTAAGTTAAACACAAACAGAATAACATTAACCCTCCCAATATCAACCTGGCTGAAACTGCCTCTGGCTCTATAGTACAAAAGTCGTGATTTCATAAGTTTTGAATTAAAATCTTCCACCAAACCTTAGTCACAGTTTATGATAACGAAGCTATTTTACTAAATTCTTTGTTATATTTAAAATTAGTTTAAAGAAACACAGAGCATCTCTAAAAAAAGAAAAATACGGTAATGAAAGGGTCAATGACTTGAACAAGCACAAAACAGCTGAAAGCAGGTTTCAAGCGCTGACTCTTGTCTTCATTAGCCACATGAACATTATAAATTATTTAGTATTAAAAGGGGTTATATAGAGGTTTTTTGCTTTTCCCCCCACCCCTACCCCTGTTTTTGAATTTATCTACTGTTTTGTTTTTTAATATATAGATAAATACATGAAAAAGTGATAAAGCAAGTGGGTAATGGTTTCACTCACTTCCTGTTGTACTGAGAAGTGAGAAGGAATCGTAGAATGGGCTGGCAAGATAAATCATGTACTAAACTGCATGGGAACTCTTTATTGATAAATTTCTTTATTAATTAGGTAGCAAGCCATGTTATGTAATCTAGGAATCGAGTAGCAGTGTGTATATAATTGATTACTTCAAATCCTTGCTATAAATATTGTTACTTGTTTTATTAAGTACCATAAATACGAAGACATCTTCAAGAAATATCTGTCTTCATCGTAATATAAGTAGGCTTGTTGGCCAGATGTAAAACGAAGGGTCATTTTCAAAGTTCTCTGAGTATTTTAATTAATTGTGCTAAATCCATATGATCTTTCCCCACATTTTTCTAGCCTGGTTGTAAATGACTGGTACACAAATCTAAGGAAGAGGTCTATATTTTTGTTGATTGTAGGGGCTTTTGGAAATTGGTGTCAGTTAGATGAGAGAAATCTCTACCTGGATCAGTCTTTCACAGGTAACATTTCTAGATGATATGCCATGTAATCCAGGATTTGTAGAATGAGGAATAGTTTAAGCACTGAACCGCAGTTTATTCTTGCTACTTATTTCTAATAATTTATTTTTTCTTTTCCTCCATATCTAGGCATAAAACAATGCTTCCCTTTTCATTTTTTTCATTTCACTAAATCTTGCTTAAAAATACACTGTGAAAGATTTAATGGAGATGAAGTGAACTTGCAGCTTGTTGATTATGTAATCTGGTTTAATTTCTAGTCAAAACCAGTTCCCTTAAGTCCTTCATGCTTTCTGCGAAGGCATGAATGTCACTGAATCTAATTTCATTCCTGTAATGTATTTGTAGCTGTGTGCCTAAGTAAGAAAGCATTATTGGTAGACATTTGGTAATGGAACCAACCAAGCTACTTGGTCTTTTACTAGAGTAGATTAAAATACCGTGTTTAATGTCATCCTTGTCAAGTTAGAGTAGAAATCTTACCCATATCAACATTCTCTTTCATCCTTCAGAAATTGATTATTATCCCTAATTGTTGGAGCTAATTTACCTTATTTCCCTTCAGAAGCTTAGTTCATAAGTAAATTTGTATTATTGCATGGCAATAAGTTTTGTTTTTGTTGTCAAGCCTAGGCCTGGGCTTAGTTTCAATTGTCAGTGGAATTCTTTCAGTTCGGTTACTATCAGTTGGGTGTTTGCAAAAAGCTTGAATACTGCAATTTTCTAATTAAGCTAGGCACAAACATATTTCTCATTAATTTTCGTATATATATATATATATATATATATATATATATATATATATATATATATATATAGATAGATAGATAGATATACATACATACACACACACACACACACACATACATGCGCACATTTCAGAAGTAATATACCAGTTTATGCAGATATATTGATACCTGTAATTCTTCACCTGGTCAGGTCAATTTATTCAACCGCAATATTAAACTAGTCATTAAGCCAGCAAAGGAAACCTATATGTAGTCACCTGACCTGTTATAAATAATAGTTTGATCTCTCAAATAACATCCTACTGTTTTGAAAAGGAAGGACACAGTGAACATCTGTGGAGAGAGAGAGACAGACAGACAGACAGACAGACAAAATGTTCATGGCTAAAACACATTTTGATCTCATTGCTTAGGGCTGTCCTGGATAACTGAACGATTACAAATCTTTAAATGACCAGCCCTACTGAGATAAAAGACAGTGAGATATTGCACTGTAGAATCTGAAACCTTTCTCTCTTTAGCAACGATTTATTATTTAATGGAAAGTTTGACTTGCAGTTAATTTTAATCTTATTTTATTGTGAAATCATTTCTTTGGTTTTTTTTTTTATTTCATTCCAGTTTTCATTTGTCTTATTTCTGTTTTTTAAATCTTACTTTTGTCATTTTGATTCCTTATCTTTTAATTATAAGGGGTCAGTTATAAATAAAGTTAGTTGGGACTGATTTAAGTGGGAATAATTTATAACTCAGGACTGTAGATCTCAACTGAAGGCATGGTCTCTTTAAGTGTTGGTAATATCTAAGCTTTAAGGATAAGGGCAGATTGCTCCTCACTGCAGTACTACTTAATTGATTTAATTAAATCTTACATGCATTATTTAGAAGGTGGATGATTAAAGGATTGTTATATAGATTATATAATTAAGAATCTCTTTAAAATTTAGCGATCAGTTTCTTCAGCATGAATACAACATCTAAATTAGAAACTTTCCTCAAAAACCAGAATCTCTCCAACTGATTGGGTTTGTCCATCACTAACGAATTAGCAAATTGCTTATTTTAATCACATAATTCATGGATCAGTTCCAAGTTAGACATGACAAATGTTACTCTTTACCAGAAATGTTTTTGCCAGCATCTAAGATGTGCTTTGCTTTACTTTGAAATGTAGCAAAATGTTATTCTGCATCCATATTATGGATGAGAAAACGAGTGTTGGAAGGAGCTGGATTAGCACGAGTCCACGAAGCACAATAATTGTTACAAATAATAAATTATTGAAAATAAACCTATATATCACAGACTATGTAAGCACAAACATACAAAATATCGCTTATGGTATATCATTTAATTATACCGCCTTCCCCAGCAGACATAATCCACATCTGATATGTGCTTTGCAATATTTGATGACTGTCTTACCTTTAAGAAACATTTCTTTTTTTTTTTAATTCTAGAAAGATAAAGGGAGTGTTAACAAGCCTTCAGACACCTGTCAGCTATTAGCAATGAGTGGATGACAGCAAAAACAAAAACAAAAAAAGAGCATTGCCAGTGGTGAACCAACCTGGTGACTGATCCTGCTAACATAAGACATCAGAGCAAAAAATCTGAGTTTTATATCCTGTATGGCAATTATCTTGACCCAAATATAAACAACTAAACACTTGATCTGAAAGAAGATTAAATTTAAACATTATACTCAAATAACATAGTTTACATATGATAAATGTATGCTGTCATACCTTATTCTAGTTTACTGTCACAGTATTGCAAAGAATCGTATTTATTTTCCCTTACAAAATAACTTTAAAATATCTTTCAATAAGTATTGGATGAAACAGTAAATCTTTGGGGTTTTTTCCCTTTTCTTTCACAAAATAGTTTTGTAAAATAGGGGTGTCTTATGCAAGAGTGCATCTATAGGATACCAGCAAATACGGTAACTCTTGATAGACAGGTTATCTAACATTTTAAGTTTAATCACTATTCTTGTTTCCTGTTGGTTAGTATCCCTTGATTTTGATGACATATGGAAATTTACAAAGAATCCTGTTTAAATGGTTTGAATTTGGGTGAACTTTTAAAGATACAGAGACCTTAAATGTAAAGGATTTACTATCAACTTTTAAGAATGGCCTGGATATATATATATATATATATATATATATATATATATATATATATATATATATAATAGGGAATAAATCCAAATTTACAGGAAAAAAATCAGATTTAGGATTAAATCCAATTTTATAGTAAAATATTATAAAATATTATTAGTAGTGGCGGTTTTTTTGACTATTTATTAAAATTTTATGTATTGATTAAGTCTTTCCTTGTTTGTTTTGCAAAATAGTGGTTTTGTCTCTAATAATATTTTATATATATATATATATATTAAGTGCTTATTAAATGTATCTTTCTTTTGAAATTGTCAAACGTTTAAGTCAAGTATTTCAGGTTCAAACTGCCCTGTTGGACTTGTCACGAGTAGTTAAGTAACTAATCAAAGTATATTTTAACATGATCACTATTCCTGCAAAGGGACCACTATATGAAATGAAGCATATTTTCTCCCTATCCAGTGTGGCCAATTGTGTGAAATGTAATTTCTGTTTCTATATTAGAAAGGGTTCTAGTCAAAATAGGAGCCTGGATGCAAAATGTCCTTAAAAAAGGTTCCAAATAAATTCTAGCCATGTAATAAAATGGATATTAAACTATAATAGGAGTATTGAATGGTGACAACAGTGAAAGGAGTCCTTTTCATGTCAGCTAAAGCCCTTTGCTTGCTGGCTAGCATTTGGAAATGTAGGCTCAGTGGGTGTCTTAGGATAACATTAAAACAAGATCATGTGAGCTGGTAGAAGACCTGTCAGGTTGCTCATTTCTATTTTATTATGTTAAAAAAATAAACCTTGTATTGCTAATAATGAATAAATACTCAACTCTTAATTAATTTTAAAATACAGATTTGAGCTAGTGAGAGAATGATTTTGAGTAAGGTTTAGAAAACTTTATTCTTAAAAGATTGTCCATCTTTATTACTGATGTAAAATATTCAATCAATTATTCTTCAAAAATGAAAGTATGTAACTTTGTAATTTCTGTAGAATAGCCTTAAAAACTTAAAAGATAGGAGAAAAGCTTAGTTCTCTTTTTTCATATTTTACCTATTCATCCCCTCCAAAACATAATTTCGCACCTGCACCCATTACTCTACCTGGTTTCTTTGTTTATTTGGTTGGCCTTAGTCACCTTTTTTTTTACACCCTCTTATTTATTTTTTGTTGGTTTATTTAAAGCTTCTATGTGTGTGTGTGTGTGTGTGCTTGTATATATGTATATTTGTATATATATATATATATATATATAATATATATATATATATGTATATATAATATATATATATATAATATATATATATATATATATATACTCACACACCCACACATGCACATTTAGTGTGTTGCCTTTTCCCTTTTGTAATTACTATTTCTCTCTAAAACCTCAGAGAACAATTCCTGCTTACCACCAGTCATCTGAGATACTTTATTGTGCCTTGTACTTCTTGGCTTCTATCTACAACTAACATACTAGTTTCTGAACTGGGGTGTGACCCATGCAAATTACCTTTTAAAAGAAAGAAAAGTCTAAACAAATTTAATTGAAGTTGTTCATTATTCTTAAAGATGGAAGCTGTGGTTGCCTTTTAGATTCTCTGTCCTCCTTTCTTCCTCTTGCCCCACCCACTTTCAGTCTCTTAGCTTTCTGGGGTTTTCCAGGTGAAAAAGAAGGCAACTCACAAACAAAATGTATTATTCTAGACTAGATGGCTAAAGTTTTGGCTAAATTAGAGCATTTCCTACATAGCAGTGTTTGCTAACATGACTGCTGCTGCTACTGCTGCTGCTCAGTGTGAAGCTGATGTTGTACTAATTGCCTTTCCTACTCATTATATTAATTGTCTTGCTTGTTTTTGTTTATTAACTTTTTTTTCTCAAAATAATGTAAATGTCTTACTTAAGCTCCATGTTTTCAGAATGTATGTGTAATAGTACGGTGTGTGTGTGCGTGTGTGTTTGTGCGCACACACACTTTTATAAAAGCATGTGTGTGTGTGTGGACATGATGTATTGAATCAATTTGTAATTTGTATTTCTTTCAGTCTCATAAAATTTCAATTGCAAAGACATGACCATCCATCAATAACATCCTTTTTTTTTCTTTTTAAATATTGTTGTCAGTCATTTGTGATCCAGTAATTTACACCTTTAACAGTTTTTAGCTCTATTTACATCACAAGTATTGCAGTGGGTGAGGGTTGTTGGTTTTGGTTTAAGTGCAGTAACTGTTTGCAGTTTGGAGTTTGCTGCTTATTGTTAAGCCCCTGTACTAAGGGTTGTATACCATCTCTCCTCTTCAAAATCATCCTTTCTGGATATTTCTTTTTCTTTCTTATTCTCTCTCTCTCTCTCACTATTTATTCAGTCTCTGCAATTTTCCCTCTCACTCTCTAAGTTGACCTCGGCTTGTCCTTTTCTTCATTCTTTTTCCTCACCCTGCTGCCTCTGTACAGATTAACTTAATCTTTTCTCTCTCAAGTACTATTTCCTTGGGTCTCACTGTTTAAGTCTACACCAATAACTGTGGTGACTTGTCTACTTCATCAAAACAAATTAACATTGCTCCTGTTTGTCATTCAACTTCAACACATCATTGATTCATCTCTTCTTCGTGTCTTGATGGCTCCTCACCTCATTACAACATCACATCGTTGCTGTAAGATTACCTCATCACTTGATTACACCCCGTCTTTCAGAATTGATCACCTTACCTTTTCTCACCACCACAGCACTGGATCACTTCTTCACATTTTGACAGTATGGTCATACCATACATTCACATCTTTGCAACAGGATCAGTTGCCCTTCCACTGGCTCATCCTGACACACCTTTCATCACACAAAATTAATAACTCAAACATATTTTGTTTGTAGATTTCAATTACATTTTTCTAAAAGATTTTTTATTCATTGCATCTTGAATGAAGAACCATGCAGGCCTTCATTAACTGCATCTCCATTGAACAGTTATGTGCAGATCTTTTGTAACTGCATTTTCTCTTTTGAGGATTCTAGATCAGGTCTTCAATAGGTGCATCTCTTATGCATGCAATTAGTCATTTTCTTTTCCATTTAGTTGATACTAACTATAAATGTATGTTTTTGATCTTCTCTCCTGTAGTGCAAAATTAAGCTTTGTAGATAGCTTTGTAGATATTATGCCTCTGGGGTTTAAAAAAAAAAAAATAGAAGAAAAGAAAAACAAAAGAGAGAGAGAAAGCATTAAATCTTATTGCTAAATGATATTTGTGCAACTTGTGCCGGGCAATCAGTGCCTAACTAGATGTTGTATATGTGTCTGTTAGAGTTGACAATGTGAATAGGACAACTAACTGTAAGGCCCATATGCCCAAATATTGCATTATACTCTTAGATTTTTTTGTTTAAGGTTACTTAATTATGTAAGGCTTATGAGAAAGTACAGTACTCAATTGTAAGTAGCTTGCAGCACTGGACCCAATCCCTCTCATGAAGTAGAGTCGGCAAGTTTGTCTTTAGCATCACTGCAGGATGAGGCTTTAGTTGCAGCAACCAAAACATACTCTGCTACAATATTTAGAAATTATGACTCTCTCATATTTGCAATTTTAGACAAAGCTGTTCTAATAATCACTGTTGGTGAGTTGACTGAGTCATTAGCCGATCAGATAAAACGCCTGGCAGCATTTCTGCCAGCTTTTCATGTTCTGAGTTCAAATGTCACTGAGGTCGACTTTTCTTGTCATCCTCAGTAAAATAAGTATCAATCCAGCACTGGGGTCAATGTAACTGACTTACTCTTTCTCTTAAAATTGCTGGCCTTGTGCCAAAATTTGAAACCATTATTATAATTATTATTACTGAAATTTTCCCTCAAAATTTCTGACTTGTGCCTATGCTAGAAGTTGTTGTTATTATTGAGTGAGAGAGCAGCACATGCCATCAAAGTGATATTGGGGTACAAATATATGAAACCCAATATACCCATCTGATAAAGGTACACCAGGTAGATGCATCACAACCATATGTGTACAACATGGTGACCTTGTAGGTGGGCCTAGTTAGAATTTTCTTCAGGTCGAGTAGCCCATCCCACTCAAAAGGTTCCTGAATAAGGTTTGTTTAAGGATGTTGAGCAAAGTACCCATGTTTCCAAGAGTGAATTATTCAAACCCCAAAGAATCCCTCTCAACACATGGCTATGATGCTCCCCCACTACTTCTGCTCGTGATCAGAGATGCACATATCGTCAGCCACTAAGGGACATGGTCAACTGTTTAAGGTCAAACAACTAACAAGCAAATCTGTGGTATTGAGCAGAATATTTGCTGTAGCCCATCTTTTATACCAAGACAAAGCAATGTACATGATAACACATCCAATCAGTGAAGATCAGAAGCCAGGAGAGTTACTGTCTAGTTATTATTATTGTTATTAATTAATGAACTCTATCTTGGGTCAAATTAGGTGAAGCTTGAATCCTGGTATCTAGAATATTGTCACTCACTCATTTACCTGTGTCGGCTTGGCAAAAGAATTGGTAGTTTGTTTAACTTCAACATTCTGTAATTGATTAGTTGTCAAGCAGTAGTGGTCACATTGAGGTTAGATAAGGAGAATTGTATGACTTTTGTAAAACTTAGGCAGAAGATTACAAGCTGTTACCATTATTCCTTACATTGGAAACATTTCCCAAAATGTTAGAGACCAACTGTTACTGGGATCCTGACAATATGCTCCTCGTTATTTTAACTCTGCAGACAGTGGTAGAGAAATCATCAAGAATTCACTGATATTTCAGTTTGGATTTACTATGGACACTTGCTGAACAATAATGATGAGAATCACTCTATAATATATATATATATATATATATATATATATATATATATATATATATATATATATATATATATGTATATGTATATGTACATATACATACACACACACTCACATATCCATATACTATGGAGTGAATATTTATAAAAATATTATTATTGTTATTACTATTTGTGGTAAATATAAATTGATAATAACAACAATAATATGGGAGGCTGCAGGCATTAATAGCATTAGATAGCTATGCAATTAAAATTTATATTTATCATAAGGGCACGTGAAGTGCCTACCTACTAGAAAGTAGAGTTAATATTCTGAACTTAACCACCAATGACTCTGAAAGATTCTACAGATAACAACAGTTGTCAGGCAACCAAGCAAAAAAATGTTGACATACCATCACAGCTTAATATTATATCATTTGGTGTTTGGATACACTTGCATCATGATTTGGTGTTTTGGCAAGAAATCTTAACTCTCTTCAGCAAGTCTTAACAAATGAAAAGTTCAAATTATCGCATTGAAGTCTGCTGGGCATTCTGAATTGTTTCGTAACAAATTCAGTGCAAAAATATTTCTAATAAGCAGTAAAATATTCAAAAGCAAATATTTTGTAAAGATATTATTATTGTTACTACTATCTGTGATAAATATAAATTGATAACAACAACAATATGGTAAGACTTGCTGAAGAGAGTTAAGGTTTTTCGCCAAAACTTGAAATCATGATGCAAGTATATCTAAACACCAAACTATATAGTATTAAGTTGTGATGGTATGCCAAAGTTTTTTTTTTTTTTGCTCATTTGCCTAACAACTGTTGCTATCTGTTGAATTTTTCAGTGTCATTGGTGGTTAAGGCTTTTCACTCCACTTTCTAGCAGGTAGATGCTTCGTGTACCCTTATGATACACACACACATATATATACATATATGTATGTATGTATATATATATATATATATATATATATATATATATATATATATATATATATATATATATATACACATATATGTGTGTGTATATATATGTATATATATATATATATATATATATATATATATATATATATATATATATATATGTATGTATATATGGAAGAAGGTTTGAAAATGCAGTTTTAAAAGATGTCTATTCACTTGACCGGTTTCACTTTTTTAGGAAAAGATTGTCAGAAGTAAAATGTAAAAGCTTTCAAATTTTACTTTTGACAATCTTATTTTTTATGAAATCCTAATATTTTTAATAAACTTTTTAATATTTTCTCTAGATTTTTCCTTGTAAACTGTTTTTAGCATTTTCTTATTATCAAAGAATGTATATATGTATTGTAATATTTTGTGACAACCAGTACTTAATACAACAAAGCTTTTGCATTTTACTTTTGACAATCTTTTTCTAAAAAAGTGAAACCGGTCAAGTGAATAAACATCTTTTAAAATTGCATTTTCAAACCTTCATTCATATATATTTCCAACTTCACTTTGTTATCTTTATGTATATATGTATATGTATGCATATGTGTATATATATATATATATATATATATATATATATATATATATATATAGGAGGCGCAATGGCCTAGTGGTTAGGGCAGCGGACTTGCGGTCGGAGGATCGCGGTTTCGATTCCCAGACCGGGCGTTGTGTGTGTTTATTGAGCGAAAAAAACACCTAAAAGCTCCACGAGGCTCCGGCAGGAGGTGGTGATCCCTGCTGTACTCTTTCACCACTCTAAAGGCGGTGCTCCAGCATGGCCGCAGTCAAATGACTGAAACAAGTACAAAAAAAAAATATATATATATATATATATATATAATGACGTGAAACTAGAATGTTTTGTGTCTGTTGTGCAAGCCATATGCCAGAAATATGTCCCAGAGCACACGACCAAAACAAATAGGAACAAGATTCCAAGGGAGAGGAAGATCCTCATGAGACAACGGATGAAGGTTGCAAATCAACTCAACCAACATCCCAAAAGTAGCGAAATGTCCCGCCTAAAGACAACACTGATGGAGATCGAAAAAAGGCTGCAACAATCCGATGTGAGGGAGAAAGCAGACAAAGAAGCCTGGGTTATAAAAAACCTTAAGTCAAACCCAAAGGCCTTCTTTCATTATGCGAAAGAAACAGCTTCAGTACACTGCAAGACAGGACCCCTCCTCCAAAAGGATGGCTCCCTCACAGACAGTCCAACTAAGATCAGTGAGATACTGAATGACCAGTTCAAAAGTGTCTTTATCACTCCGTTGGAACACAGACAAATGAATGAACCAGTGGACTTCTTTGCCACCTCACCTATAACCAGTGAAGCAGTTACAATGCAATACATTGACATTAGCGAAGAAGATATACTACTAGCCATAGATGAAGTGGACACAAACTCAACTGCTGGTCCTGATGGTTTCCCAGCAGTCCTCCTTACATCGTGGAAGCATGTCCTGGTAAAGCCCCTCAAAATTCTCTTCCAGAGCTTTCTTACAAATGGCAAACTGCCAAGCAAGCTGAAGGAGGGAATAATATGCCCATTGAAAGCTACACCAATGCCAGAATGGGACAACACTGCATAGTGCCAAAGATCCCAGCAACGCCATTGTGCTTCAGGACCAGTTACTGCAACAGCCTGGATTTCAAGGGCCCACAGCTTTTTAATATTCTCCCAAAGAGTCTGAGGAACTTCCACAAGGTAGATGTAGGGGTTTTTAAATCAAAGCAGGACCTTTTCCTGTCGAGAGTCCCAGATGAACCTACCTCACAGCAAGAGGTGTAAATGAGGGTAGCTATATCAAACTCAATTCTTCACCAAGTGCCAGTCAAATCGTCCAACCCATGCTAGCATGGGTTGGACCATTTGACTGAGGACTGGTGAACCAGATGGCTGCACCAGGCGTATATTATATATAATGTATCTCTATATATATGTATTCATTATAATATATATATATATATATATATATATACACAAACACATCACATATATATATGATGACCTTGCTCTAATAGCTGAGTCACTCTTAGAACTAGATGAGAAGTTTCATGTGTGGATGCAAGGTCTAGAATCGAAGGGCCTCAGTGTCAATCTAGCAAAAACCAAGGTCTTAATAAGTAGGAAGGCAGACAAACCACAAATCCCTTCCAGTAGATGGCCCTGCTCAATCTGTAGAAAAGGCATAGGTAGAAACTGTATAAGATGTACCTGGTGTAAGTTATGGACACATAAGAGGTGCAGCAATATCAAAGGAAGGCAAACTGGGAAGATAGTTTTTTTTTTATGTGGCAGATGCTCAGGAGCAATAAACACTGAAAATGTGCAGAAAACAACTTCCATCACATACCTGTGGAAAATACTACAAGTAGTTGATAGCTTCCATTACCTAGGTGACCAAGTCAGTAGTGGGAATGGATGCTCTAAGAGTGTAGCTGCTAGAATAAGAATAGCCTGGGCAAACTTCAGAGAGCTTCTACTTCTGCTGGTGACAAAGGGCCTCTTGCTCAGAGTAAAAGGTGAAACATGGGCCGTGACTGCTGAGGACATGCGTAAGCTTGCAAGGAATGAAGCTAGTATGCTCCACTGGATGTATAATGTCAGTGTGCATACTCGACAGAGTGTAAGCACCCTGAGAGTAAAGTTGGACATAAGAAGCATGAGATGTGATGTGCAAAAGAGACGACTGCACTGGTATGGTCATGTGTTGTGTATGGATGAGGACAGCTGTGGAAAAAAGTGTCACACCCTAGCAGTTGAGGGATTGAGGGAATCTGTGGAAGAGGTAGACCCAGAAAGACCTGGGATGAGGTGGTGAAGCATGACCTTCGAATGCTGGGCCTCACAGAGGCAATGACTAGTGACTGAGACCTTTGGAAACATGCTGTGCTTGAGAAGACCTGGCAAGCCAAGTGAGACTGTAACCGTGGCCTATGCCAGTGCAGCATAACTGGCCCACTTAAGAGTACCCTTCAATCATTGGGCAATAAACTGCGCTTGCGAAGACCTGTGGAGGCAAGTGAAATTGTTGTCGTGGCTGATGACAGTACAGCCTGATTGGCACCCATGCTGGTGACACATAAAAAAAGCACCATTCGAGTGTGGTCGATATCACTGCCAGTTGGCCGGTCCTATGCCGGTGGCACATAAAAAGCACCATTTAAGGATGGTCGATGCCTGTACCGCCTGATGGCCCTCCTGCCAGTGGCACATAAAAAGCAGCCACTACACTTTTAGAGTGGTTGGTGTTAGGAAGGATATGCAGCTGTAGAAATTCTGCCTGATTGCATTGGAGCCTGGTGCAGCCTTCTGGCTTGGCAGCTCTCAGTCAAACCATCAAACCTATGCCAGCATGCAATGCAGATGTTAAATGACAATGAAGATGATGATGATGATGATATGTGTGTATGTATATATATATATATATATATATACACACACACACATTATATATATTCTTTTTCTTTTACTCTTTTACTTGTTTCAGTCATTTGACTGCGGCCATGCTGGAGCACTGTCTTTAGTCGCACAAATTGCCCCTAGGACTAATTCTTTGTAAGCAAAGTACTTATTTTCTCAGTCTCTTTTGCCGAACCACTAAGGTACGGGTACGTAAACACACCAACATCAGTTGTCACGCACCAGTGACGGGACAAACACAGATACACACACACATGTACATATTTCTTTACTACCCACAAGGTGCTAAGCACACATATACAACGGGCTTCTTTCAGTTTCCACTCACAAGGCTTTGGTCAGCCCAAGGCTGTAGCAGAAGACACTTGCCCAAAGTACCACGCAGGGGGACTGAACCTGGAACCAAAGTTATATAATTTAGAAGAGTCTTTACTTCACCTCTTGGAGACATGCTGATGAAAAAACCTGCCTGAATTTTTAATATTGCATCTCTAAAAAGAGAGGCACCAACCATCAATTACATCAGCATTGAGAAGACAGTGGTATCAGCAGCCATTGATGAAATTAGCTCAGGCTCCGCAACTGGTCCTGATGGCTTTCCAGCTATTCTGCTGAAACCATGTAAGCACACTTTAAGGAAACCACTTCAGATATTCCAAAGTTTCCTTGTAAGTGGTAAACTTCTTAAAAAGCTAAAAGAAGGCATTATATGCCATGTCCACAAAGGTGGAAGCAACCAGAGGCCAAAAACTACAGGCCAATCTCTCTGACTTCGCATATCAGTCAAGTTATTTGGTAGATCATCAGAAAGAGGTTAATAATGTTCCTAGAAGAAAATGATCTACTGAACAATGCACAGCATGGCTTTCATCCAGAACTCCTATAGTACTATGACTGGATTTTCAAACAGCTACTTGACCGTTCGGATATCAGCATGATATACTTTTACTTTGAAAAGACATTTGATCAAGTAGATCATGGCATGATATGTCGTAAGCTGTGAGACCTTGGCATTGCTGATAAACTGAGAGAGTGGCTGCATGACTTCCTCAGAGACTGAAGTCACGCAGTTGCAACCAATGGTGCCCTTTCTGAGGAAACTCAAATCCTAACTGTTCTGGAGCCATTACTGTTCATAATAGTTTTCTTAGACATGCCCACAGTCACTCAGACAGCCACTGTCCCTAGCTATGCTAATAATACAAAATGATCATAGGCAATAAAAAAATTAAGATAACGTCGCAAGCTTACAGCAGGACCTGAATTTCCTGCACAAGTGGGCTGAAATAAACAACATGCAGTTTAATACTGGAAAGTTTCAATCACTGCACTATCAACTCATGAATGCACTACAGCCTGCATATAGAGGACCCAAAGGCACTACAATCCCAGAGTCAGAGGCAGTGAAAGACTTGGGGATTAGTATGTGCAATAACACATCATTTTATATGCACATTAGCAAGATGGCAGCAAAGTGCAGATAACTGGTAGGATGGATATTGAGGTCTTTCAAGACAAGAGACCAAGAAACTAAGTTGACCCTGTGGAGAACCTTTGTTCTCAGCCACCTGGACTACTGCTCCCAGTTATGGTCACCACATAGTGCCAAACTAACAGCGGAGCTTGAAACAGTCCAACACCACTAAAAGGATTGAAACAGTGCAGTGGATGGCTACAAGCATAGGCTGAGACAAACATGCAACTTTACTCCTTAGAGCAAAGGCACGGCCGTTACGTAATAATCTGCATATGGAAAACTCTAGAAGGGCTAGTACCTAATTTCGGCATTGAATGTTATACAACTGCCAGAACTGGCCAGCATTGTATTGTATCAAAGGTAGCATCCACTCCATCTAAATTCAGTATCAGGTACTGAGGTAGTCTATGGTTCAATGGCCCCTAATTTCTTCAATGCCCTGCTACAAAAATTAAGAAATCTGCATAAGCTGGAGTAGATGTTTTCAAAATGGAACGAGACATGGTTACCAAGTGACTAACAAGAGAAAGATCCTTTGAGCATTTCAATAATATTGTGTTATTGACATTTATAATGATAACCAGACTTCATTTATTTTATCAATACAGTTCAGTCATTTGTCTATACACCTTTAATTTTCACCTGAAAATTAGATTAATAAAACTCATCATCTTGTCAGTGAGTTCAACAAAACCACCTGTCTGCATTTGGCATGAGGACTTCTTACACCAACCGTCTACTTAGATCTTTCAGTGTTTATGTCCAGTTCTCCTCTTAAAATGGTTTCAATTATTACTTAGAACTGCTTGCTAAGTTGGTGTCCTTGGGAATGGCATTGATGTCAGTCTTCCACAATATCACTTGCTTCAAATGCTTCATGTTTCTATTACAAAAAATTAAAGTTAATAGAGCTGATGCAAAGTGGTAAAAAAGACTCCCAACAGAGCTGAAGAGCAGGTCTTCAGAGGAGAAACTCATCTCAGGCATGTGTTTTGGCCCTTAACTTCCTACACCCTAAGGGGGCTGGGGAGCATCCAGGTAATGACTCCTGGGTGCCCTTCTGGATATTGGGGACTTGTGCATTTAAACTTCTTGCAAATTTCATCTAGTTGAAGATGCAAATGATAAACAGGTTGACTTGATAGAATCTAGCAGAGTGTCTCATATTTTTCAATTCAGATCCAACCAGGATAATCGTTACATTTAATCCCCCTGCTTTTGTAATTTAAATAATTATACATTATGATCAGTCCTCTTTCTATTTATTGCACCACTTTATAATAAAACCAGTTCTGAACCCATGTGAAAAATCATAAATGCATAGAAATATGTGTTTGTATTTTTTATTTTTATAGACTTGAACAATGTAGAATCAATAACTGATTTCTTGCATGTAAAATTTATTCCAGTTTTCCATTGACCGTGTAATTATATTTTCATTTGTTAGTTTTAATTATTTGATTCATTTTTCTGTTTTTAACAATTGATTCTTGTTTTTGGTTTTTCTTTTATCAGAATTGTTTCTTTCTTTGTTAATTTCCAGGTCACCTAGCAAGCGGTACGCTCGGCGAACCGTTGGTGGTGTTACGAGAAGTACAATATCAGAGGAACGTAATACCATCGATGGTTGTCGGAACCTACCCAAGTCTCATACCTTTGCAGCAGGCTCCTCAAACTCTTACCAAAATTTTAATCGTTGTGATGGATCTTTAAGGTCAACGTTACCATGTGATTATAAATCCAGGATGACCTGGGCTGATAGTAACAAATCAGAAAAATCAGATGAGTAAGTATTTATTGGAGATTTTTATTTTGAATTTGTCTTTTCTTTCTGCTTTGCTGATGTAATGAGATGAGATTTTCTGGCTTCTTGATCTGCTGGTTACTGCAGAAGCTGTTTGATGAATGACTGGTGAGAGTGGTTGAAGTCATGTACAAAGATGTTGCCAATAAGCTAAGAGTTGGCAATAAGTACCACAACAAATTTAGTGGTACCCCTCCTATTTGTCATAATCCTCTAGGCCATAATAGAGGACTATAAAATAATGTTGTTGACCCTCTTCTTGTAGCTGAAACTGTAGTAGAATTAGAATTGAAATTCCAAGTGTGGAAACAAAATCTGCATTGACTCTTTCGGCTAGACACTTATTCCTGTCTCTCCATCATACTTTCACATGCTTCAGTACTATACCCGACTCAATTAGGGGGTCTTGTCTTGCAAGGTAACCTCACTGATGCCACAAAAAAAGCATCTAGTACACTTTGTATAGTGGTTGGCATTAGGAAGGATATCCAGCCATAGAAACCATGCCAAAGCAGACATTGGAACTCAGTGCAGCCCTCCAGCTCATTGGTTCCTGTCAAACCCATGCCAGCAGAGAAAAGGGGACATTAAATAAGAAAGAGGATTCTGGGGTGCTGGTAAACATTTTGTAAGTGTTATGCTATACCTAAAATGGGTGTTCTCTAAAACCTTTACTATTATCCCTCATTCTTTTATCATTTGACAAAATAAAATCCCAGTCAAGTAGGGGTTGATGTTATCAGCCAATGCCTCTCATCAAAAAACTTGCTCTTTTCCGTCTCCTGCTCCTTCTTCTTCTTCTTTTTACTACTACTACTACTACTATTATTACTGTGGCAAGTTGGCAGAATCTGAACAAAATGCTTACGGGTATTTTGCCCGTCTTTATAGTCTGAGTTCAAATTCTGTTGAGGTCGGCTTTGCCTTTTATCCTTTCAGGGTCAATGACCTAAGTACCAGTTGAGCACTGGGGTTAATGTCATTGACTAGGTCCTTACCCCAAAATTTCAGGCCAAAGTTTGAAATTAATAATAATAATAATGCAGGAAGTGCAAAAGATTGTCTTAACTGGTAACTTGTCACACATATTGCAAAGAGCATTGTTAGGGTCAATTTTCTTTCTTCCCCCTTTATTTTATTTGTTTACTTTTTTATTTTTTATTTTTTCTCTCTGTCTTCCCCTTTTTCTCTAACACATGATTCTGTAAATGAACAATCTGGTGTGTTTGTTTTGATGCCTTGCCAATGGGTACAGTACGTTTCTCTGCCCTAGGTGTCAGGAAGACACTTGGCAAGAAATAGAAGCAGAATTGAAAGAAAATGCTAATGAAAATAATAATAATAATAATAAGGCGGCAATGAGCTGGCAGAATCGTTAGCACACCAGGCAAAATGTTTGGCAACATTTCATCTGCCTTCATGTTCTTAATTCAAGTTCTGCCGAGGCCAACTTTGCCTTTCGTCCTTTCGGAGTCAATAAAATAAATACCAGTTAAGTACTGGGGGGATGGTCAATGTAATCAGCTTCCCCCCTCCCCCGAAATTCCAGGCCTTGTGCCTGTAGTAGAAAGTGTTGTTGCTGCACCTTTTGCAGGACCTCCTTTGAGGCGACGTTCAGTTTTAAACTTCAATCATAAAATTGAGGCTAGAAAAGCAAAATACTTCTCCTCCATATTTTCAAAACTGAATCTTTACTATGTTGCTTCTCTGAATTTTACATTGTTTGTAGAGACTTGTAATACATTTTCAGCTTCTTCTCTCTGCCTCTTCGTCATTACTAATCAGGTGTGGTAGTTGGGGCAAAGTTAGTTGATTAGTTGGTGTCAAGGTTGGATTAGCAGCAGCAGCAGCAGCAACCAGTCTCTGCTACATGAAAGATTCTATTTCATCTATATTTAGAATGGTGTTCTTTCAAACATGTTCTCATTTCTACGCTTCTGCATCACTTCTCTTTGGATGTGCATCTCAAAAGGTTGCAGGAGGAAGTTGTGTTCCTTTAAAGGTAGATCAGGCAGCTTTGTTAAAGTAAGATGTTGAGAATTTCGAGTCTGGCTGTTCTATCTTAACTGCAGTTTCCAGCTGTACTGGAGATGTACTTTTTCTGAACAATATGTGTATTGTGTGTGTATAAATATATATAAGCCCTATATGTCTATTACAGGTTTACCCTATTTCCCAGTTTAGCAACATTGTCCCAATGTTTCAGCTGGTTTGAAATTCTGTCTGATTTCTGGAAAAACTTTTTGCTTCTGATATTTATTCTGATTTGACAACAAAGGCACAATGCAGTGTTATTTGTTAGTTTTTAACAAACTCATTATGAAACTATTTCACTGTTTAAAAAAAAAAAAAAGGAGTGGGAGCTGTGTGGCTTTTCTGATCAAGTTGCAGTACACGAATACAGAGAACTACTGGCATTTCACTGAATTTTCTGGGGGTTTTTTTTTCGCTCATTTTGGAACATTTATATGATATCAGTACATATTTTTTTTTATTCTTTCATTTGAAAAATTTCTTTTGTATTGGTTCATTGAAAGAACTTTTTGATTTATAAGACCATAAAAGAGTATTTACAGAAAGAATTCCAAGAAGAATTACTCTTTAAAAAAAAGTATAATGTTTCTCATATGGGCAGATAAAAATGTGGTCCCTATTTGAGTTCTCTTTTTAAGCCACCATCATAAGTGACTTCAAAATTAATTAATCACCAGATTGGTGATTCTCATAGCTACTAAACAGGCCACCTTTGCCTTCACTATAGATTCTCATGAGATGACTTTCAAGACTGTTTATTCAAATTTGATATGAAAACTTTTGAAACTAAAATTTCATCTAGTACAGACAAAATTTCAACATTTTTAAATGTAGTGATACCAATGATTCAACAATGGTGTGGAGGGGTAAACTTAATCATAATTTCTATAGATGCTGTGCACTGGGAAGATATTGAAGTTACCTTGCATTATTTGTCATAGTATATCCTGGTCAGGAGGTCACAATGTTCTAAGTGAGACAGCTGAGATCTTGATTAGTTCCTAAATCTCAGTTATTGACAATCAGGGTTTAATGGAATTTTTTGAAGACAAATGTAACTTAGATTCTAGTAGTGTAAAACAAAAACTGTAAGAACATTTTTACCCCATTAAAAACCAAATTTAGAAGAAACTTTGATGTTATTGGCTCTACTGTCTTCAGACAGCTGCCAAAACAGTTATTGTGAAAATGTTCAAATATTTTCATATATATACAGTTCACACAACACAACTAAAGGAGTTTTATGACTTTACTGAAATGGAATACAACATGGTAATACCAGATTTTAGTGAAAGTTACCCACAATTGAAAGAATTCTTTACATATTTATAGGCATGAAATCCTACTTTTCTATCCAAGAACTCTGCAAAAAGACAATGCCAATGTAATTGATATCAAAATAGAAATTCTAAACCTGATTACAAATATAAAAGAATGAAAATCATGAACTTGTACCTCTAGGTGCAGATGCTTTGCTGGGCAAAACTTGTTGAATGAAAATGCCGAAAGCATTGAAAAAAAATAAAGGGTTTAAAATTGTTATGATTAAAAGCTCTTATTGGTCCCTGTTTCAACTCTAAAAATTATGGCAGGTTTATATATATATCATCATCATCATCATCATTTAGCATCCGCTTTCCATGCTAGCATGGGTTGGACGGTTCAACTGGGGTCTGTGAAGCCAGAAGGCTGCATCAGGCCCAGTGTGATCTGGCAGTGTTTCTACGGCTGGATGCCCTTCCTAACGCCAACCACTCCGTGAGTGTATATATATATATATATATATATATATATATATATATATTGGAACATGATGCAGTCCTTAGTCCTGTCAAACTAATGCATACTCCCATGGAACATAGGTGTTTGAGGATTATGTTTTATCGTTTACTTGATTCAGTTATTTGAATGTGGCCATGTTAGGGTATTGCTTTGAAGGGTTTTTGAAGGGCAGGTACATGGTTACCTGGCCAGAGAGATAGAGGGAGAGAGAGAGAGAAAAGGAAGACAGAAATTGCTGTAAAGGTGATACATGGGTACCTAACCTAGAGCAGGAAAAGGAGAGAAAGAGTGGGAGACTGCAGGAGAGAGATGATGGCAAAATGCTGGGCATATTCAAAGGAGACAGAGATCAGAATGCAAATGAGATGGTTGAGTAAAAGAAGAGAGAGAGAGAGAGATGGTGGCAAGTTCTAGAGCATACCTTTGAGGTAGGGAGGTTATAATACAAATGGCAAGGCATTGCCACAATATATAGAGTGCAAATAAACTTTTCTCTGCAATACAGCTAATGCATCTTGAATAATTCACAGATTCTTGAGAATATCAGAGACTAGAGTAGACATACCATAGAAAAGTTTACATTCTGAAACTGTTCATCAATTAATGGTTGATCTCTCTCTCTCTCTCCGTCCCTCTCTCCCTCTCTCTCTCGCTCGCTCTCTCCCTCTCTCTCTCGCTTGCTATCTCCCTACCTCTCTCTCTCTCTCTCTCTCTCTCTCTCCTGCCATAGCTGTGTAGTTAAGAAAATCGCTTGACCTTGTGGTTCTGGGTTCAGTACAACAACACAGCACCTTTACCAGCTGTAGCTTCAGATTCAGCGATACCTTGTACATAGGATTTAGCAGACAAAAACTGTGCTGAAGCCTACCTGTACACAGGATGGACATAGCCAGCTATTACTTTATTGGAAATGGCTCAATTTCTAATTTTGCTGAGATGGATAGAGAGGAGTGTGTAGTTGTAGTCACTTGGCTAATAACTACATTAGAATCCGAAATGTTAGAGAAGCAATTCAACAAAGAAGGCCTAGCAGATAAGTTGATAGATAAACTAGTGAATACAAATTTAAATGACCTGGTTTAGTGCACAGTGTCCAAGGTGGATGTTGACGCCTGTCAGAAAGTAATGTGAAGGCTGGGAATCAAGTCATTCATGGAAATCCATGTTTGTCTCTTCATGTAGCACACAGACTCAATCACCCGAACAGATCTGAGCACAAAATTCTGAAAGTTTATCTGTATAAAAGCAACTGCCATTTCTTAGTTTAATATGGTTTGGTAGATAACTATTACTAAAACTTGTTTGTATTCATCCTAAGGCATTGCAAAACAACAAAAAAGAAAGAAATATAAATTGAATCAATCTTATTAACATAGCACCTGACTTCAGTGTGTGTAGGGTTCTGTATGTTATGTCAGTAGCCATGTCCCGATGTCAATAGGTCTGAAATAAATCTTATACCACTGCCTTCCAGGAATTGATATCCTTGGAGGCAGAACCCCAGTGAGACTGAAATCAGTAAAAGAACACACACACACACACACATATACCCTCTCTCTCTCCATTTAACCTTTTTTTTTTTCCTGCTCTCTCTTTTCTATCACAGTCTTAGAAATTATTCATTGCTTTCTGCTTGAATGACTTTGACAAGGAATGTTAAGGAAGTCTTCCTGCCTGTTGTTGCCAGCCACATTAGATCATACATCAGCTGATCGACTACTCACTGAACCCTATTCCTAAAAAGACAACTGCATTTAGAATTTAAATAAGCAGTAGCTGCTTAGACAACGGCAGTGAGCTGCCAGAGTCCATTGCCGTTCTGGGCAAAATGCTTAGTAGCATTTTATCTGTCTTGGTGTTCGGAGTTCAAATTCTGCCAAGGTTAACTTTACCTTTCATCCTTTCGTTGTTGATAAATTAAGTACCAGTTGAGGACTGAAGTCATTTTAATCAACTTATTCCCTCCCCTGAAATTGCTGGCCTTGTGTCAAAATTTGAAACCAATATCTACTGAGGCAGAGAAGCAATTTATTAAATATATGTCTGGACTGATATTTCAATAAATAAAGTTTAGCTTCTACTCCTAAAACATAAATTTCATACAATTAGAATTTGAACTATTCAGTTAATATTTAGATTGATGATCATTTAGAAATTCTAGGCATGGGAGTGGCTGTGTGGTAAGTAGCTTGCTTACCAACTACATGGTTCTGGGTTCAGTCCCACTGCATGGCACCTTGGGCAAGTGTCTTCTACTATAGTCTTAGGCCATCCAAAGCCTTGTGAGTGGATTTGGTTGATGGAAACTGAAAGAAATCCGTCGTATCATCATCATCATTGAGCGTCCGCTTTCCATGCTAACATGGATATATATCATCATCATCGTCATTTAGCGTCATGCTAGCATGGGTTGGACGGTTCAACTGGTGTCTGGGAAGCCAGAAGGCTGCACCAGGCCCACTCTGATCTGGCAATGTTTCTACGGCTGGACGCCAACCACTCCGTGAGTGTAGGGGGTGCATTTTACGTGCCACTACACAGGTGCCAGACAGAGCTGGCAAACGGCCACGATCGGATGGTGCTTTTTACATGCCACCGGCACGGGGACCAGGCCAGGCTGACAATGGCCACAATTGGATGGTGCTTTTTACGTGCCACCGGCACGAGGTCAGTCGGGGTGACGCTGACAACAGCCACGTTCGGATGGTTCTCTTATGTACCACCGGCACTGGTATGACAGCTGCAATTTCCATTGATGTTGATCGATTTCGATTTTCACTTGCCTCAACAGGTCTTCACAAGTAGAGTTTTGTGTCCCAAGAAGCAATGGTATGCATAAGTGGACTGGCTACGTCCCAGATAGAGGCCATGGGTTAAGGTCTCACTTGTCTTGCCAGGTCTTCCCACGCACAGCATACTTCCAAAGGTCTCAGTCTCTGGTCATTTCCTCGGTGAGACCTAAAGTTCGAAGGTCGTGCTTCACCACCTCGTCCCAGGTTTTCCTGGGTCTACCTCCTCCATGGGTTCCCTCAACCGCTAGGGTGTGGCACTTTTTCACACAACTATCTTCATCCATTCTTGCCACATGACCATACCAGCGCAAACGTCTCTCTTGCACACCACAACTGATGCTTCTTAGGTCCAGCTTTTCTCTCAAGGTACTTACACTCTGTCGAGTATGAACACTGACATTACACATCCATCGGAGCATACTGGCTTCATTTCTTGCGAGCTTACGCATATCCTCAGCAGTCATGGCCCATGTTTCACTGCCATGTAGCATGGCTGTTCGTACACACGCGTCATACAGTCTGCCTTTTACTCTGAGCGAGAGGCCTTTTGTCACCAGCAGCGGTAAGAGCTCTCTGAACTTTGCCCAGGCTATTCTTACTCTAGCAGTTACACTTTCAGCACACCCACCCCCGCTACTAACTCGGTCACCTAGGTAATGGAAGCTATCAACTATTTCTAGTTTTTCTCCCTGGAATGTGGCAGAAGTTGGTCTCAGAGCATTTTCAGTGTTTATTGTTCCTGAGCATCTGCCACATACAAAAACTATCTTCCTAGTTAGCCTTCCTTTGACATTGCTGCACCTCTTATGTGTCCATAGCTTACACTTGGTGCATCTTATAGAGTTTCTACCTACACCTTTTCTACAGACCAAGCAGGGCCATCTACCTGAAGGCGTTTGTGATTTATCTACCTTCCTACTTATTAGGACTTTGGTTTTAGCTAGATTGACTCTAAGGCCCCTCGATTCTAATCCTTGCTTCCACACCTGAAACTTCTCCTTCAGTTCTGATAGTGACTCAGCAATTAGAGCAAGGTCATCAGCATAGAGGAGCTCCCAGGGGCATCCTGTCTTGAATTCCTCCGTTATTGCCTGGAGGACTATGATAAATAGGAGGGGACTGAGGACTGAGCCTTGGTGGACCCCTACCTCTACCCGGAATTCTTCACTGTACTCGTTGCCAACCCTCACCTTACTAGCAGTGTCCCTGTACATGGCTCGCACAGCTCTCACTAACCATTCATCTATCCCTAGTTTCCTCATTGCCCACCAGATAAGGGATCAGGGGACCCTGTCGAAGGCTTTCTCCATGTCAACAAAAGCCAGGTACAGGGGCTTATCTTTGGCTAGGTATTTCTCCTGCAGCTGTCTTACCAGGAATATAGTATCAGTGGTACTTTTCCCTGACATGAACCCAAACTGCATCTCATCTAAACTGACTCTCTCCCTAATTAGTTGGGCTATGACCCTGTCCATGACCTTCATTACCTGATCCAACGACTTGATACCTCTGTAATTATTTGTATCTAGGGCATCACCTTTACCTTTGTAGCAGTTGACTATTATGCTGCTACACCAGTCATTGGGAATGACTCCTTCGTGTATCACCTGGTTAACTATACGGGTGACTAGGCTATAGCCAGCACTACCAGATATTTTGAGCATCTCTGCAGTAATTCCTGATGGGCCTGGGGCTTTCCCTGTTTTCATGCTTCTAATTGCCTTATCTACTAAGGAACTGTCAACTCGGATTGCTGGTCCCTCTGTTGGGTCGACATTCGGCAGACTCTCTTTATCCCATTCATTTTCTTTATTCAGCAACCTTTCATAGTGGCGTCTCCAAACCTCTCTCTTTGCATCCTCACTTAGCGCAAGTGAACCATCATCCATGTGAACACATTTCTCTCCTACCACATCACGATTCTCTCTCACACACTGTCTTGCAACACGAAATACCTCAAGTCTTTTGTCCTCACGGTGCAGAACATTGGCAAATTTTTTCTTATCTGCTTCCCCTCTGGCTAAATATACCTGTCTCCTAGCTTCCCTTCAGGCAGTCTGATACAATTCCCTGCTACCACCGTTCTTTCAGTCCTTCCAAGTGTGTATATGTTTGTGTGCCTGTGTTTGTCCCCCCTAACATCACTTGACAACCATGTTGGTGTGTTTACGTCCCCGTAACTTAGTGGTTCAGCAAAAGAGACCGATAGAATAAGTACTAGGTTTACAAAGAACAAGTCCTGGAGTCAATATGCTCGACTAAAGGCAGTGCTCCAGCATGGCCACAGTCACATGACTGAAACAAGTAAAAGAGTAAAAAGAGTGTCCTCTTGGTCTCATTTTTATTGTATCAGATAAAATATTATTTTTAAAAAAACAGAAACACAGGAATTAAAAACCTGAATAATTTGTTTACTGTGGTAAGCTGTTTGTTAATCTTGAAAAGATTTTTCATTTGAAGATGTCTTATGGCGACCAACTTAAAGCAGTGGTTCCATGACTCTACAAAAGAAAGATTTCACCTCCTACGGAGCACAGTTCAAGTAGTCATAGTTTGTTTTAGAATGAAAACCATTGACTGTCATCTCTTTAAGTTTGGCTCATTTGATTCAAGATTTATCATCTAACTTCTTGAATCTCAACTCTTTCTGCACATAAACTCATCAAAATAATGGTTCGTCTTTGTTAAAAGTCCTTGTTTTTTTTTACCATTGCTCAACTTCTGTGTCCCCCAGATACCATGTGGACTGTAATAAGGTCAAGAAGCTGAAAGACAAAAAGGTTGTAAGCAATAATACCAATATTTATTGGCTAAACTGGCAAAATGACCGTTCCTAAATACAACAATAATACCCATACTGAACCGTAAATGACTTCTCATTCCTAATCGAGCCAACAGTGAAGTATCTACTGTTGTCACTTGACATTCTCCATACACTTGTCCATGCCAATGTCTAAATTTCCACAGCCATCTAACTTCTATCACCAATGACTAGAAGATGCTGATAGAGAGATCTGGCTTTATATATGGACTCACCTTTAAAAGATGGTTTGTCAAGTTTCTCATCACATTCTTTAGTAACACTCAATTCTTTTGACCAAGCCAATTTATTCTCATAGATTCTCTTCAAAAAGTAAAATTATTCTTTTTCATTAAGAGATGAAACTAAAAACTGTAATGTGTTTACATCTGCCAAATGAAGGTAAGAAGGTCGGTGGAGCACAGAACAAAATATAAAATTGAGTATATTTATTCTTTCTGTGAGAATCAAGTGTCTGTGTCTAAATTCCCAAAATTTAGTTCAGGTTTTCAACTATCAAGTTTAGGCCTCTCTGTAGGTATGCATATGTTCAAAGGGTTTGAAAATAACCCTTCAGTTAATTGCCTTATACCAATAGAATGGAGTGAGTATGCATTCTTGAAAAATATTCCTAGAAAGATTACCTCAATTTTCTAACTTGAACTTCTAACATTACAAATACTGTCATTTCTCTCTCCTCCACCGTTAGTCCCTTCCCACCACCTCCTTCCCTTCCGTTGTTGTTTCTCTATTTTAAGCCAGTTAAATAGTTGCTGTTTAGTAAAGATCTGGTGATGGAAGGGTTGAGGTGACAGTAGCAACACTTGTTTCCTGTTATTTGTAGCAGTTATTTTAGTACTTTGGATTGTCTGCCTGGAATACGCTTAAAGCTGCTCTCACACGTTAATGTTTGAAAAGTGTGCAACTGGTGGTGTTATTTGATCCCTCTGGTGTGCATTTGGCCAGGAAGTGACATCATATTGCAACAGGGCAATAACTCTTAGTAAGCTTTTATGGAGCAAGTTGGGGGAAGGGATTAATGTGCAGGGAAGGAAACAACACAAGGTTTTTGCTATAGGGGTCAAAGTATGTTACCTTTAACAATTATGATGGTTTTGAGGAGTCACAAGTGAAGCCAGCTTTGTCTGACATTTGTAAAAGTTTGTGTGGTGGGGGAGAGAAGTGTGTTGGGGGGCAATCTGGAGAGAGGAGTGGTGTGAGGATTGTGAAGATTATGAAGGAGCATTTGTACACAGCATCTGCTCATTTTGATGCATTTGTCTATGGCAGAGTAAGCATGGGTCTTGTATTTGTGTCTACCGAAATATGTCTACTATCTGCTTGTGTTTATGTAGTAATTGTGGTGTCTATATGTGTGTGTGTGTATACACACACACACACACACACACAGGTGAATGCTAATGAAATTTTTCAGCTGTGTACACAAGAGATAGGATGGACTCATACTGATTAGCCAACCATTCCAACATTAGCAGCTCAGACACACACACACACACACACACACACACGCACACACACACGCACACACACACACACACATTAAGAAAAGAGTGGAGAAATAAAGAGAGTGAGTGAAAGAAAAAATTAAAGATAGACCAAATGTTCTCAGCAGGTGTTTGCAAAAGAGAGAGAGAGAGAGAAAGTGAAGTGTTACCACCGAGAGAGAGAAAGAGGGAAAGGGAGAGTGAGAGAGGAAGAGGGAGAGAGAGGTATGGAAAGTGAGGTATTACCACTGAGAGGGAGAGAGAGTGATTGCTCTCCTAATGAACACATTATTCAAATCAGATCTACTAAACACCACTATCTTCACAACCACCACCACCACCACTACTACCACCACCACCACCAATAAAGATAAACCTCTGTAGAGAGATGTACTGAAGCAAGTCTAGCTCGGTCTCTTCACCATAAGTTTCCCAACTTCATAGACACAACCAGGTAGTGTCAATGTTGCGAACCTGTCTTCCTCGGATTATATTCCAGCCACTACTGACTTGTTGGGAACACACACAAGACAGGTGACTCATACTCACATTTACTCATCTTTTCTCTTCTCTCTTTCTCTTTTTTCCTCTTTCTCTCTCTCTCTTCATGTGATTTTCGTTGAGGTTTTTTATGGTTTAACGTTATTTGTATATAAATATATTATTCTACCCTCTCGACACATTCTGCCTATCTGTGTAGACATAATTTCCAACTCTATACACATGCATATTTCACACATATATACACGAGCACACACACACACACATAAAATTGTTTGTGGGTGTGTATTCACATAAGATGATGACACACTCACGCACACACACACCATATTTGAAAGTATAAAAGTGACACTTTTCTTTTTTTCCAAAAAATATCTCAAACATCATCTCAGCTCCCGTATGTTAAGTTGGGCCTCCCATCAGCTAATTTTGTCCCTGATACTCATTTTGTTTTTTCCCTTAATATGCACTGCTGAAATAGGGTATGCATCTAATATTCCATTGAATACAGTGTGTGTGTGTGTGTGTAATTATTATTCATCATTTAATGTCCAGCTTGGCCTGTTTGACAGAACTTGACAAATCCAAGGACTACATCTGATGCTTTAATGTCTGCTTTGGGAGGGCTGTGTGGGTGTGGATGTATGTGTGTGTATGTATGAACACACACACACACACATGCTACAATCACACACACACACACATATATGCACACTCATATACATACCTACATGTATACATACATAACTTAGGTTTTAACCCTTATCAGTCTAAAGCATGTCTAACTTAATGGCAACCCCTGTGTAATCTTTAAGTCATGTTTTGGGCCATCACAGTCTTTTTGTGAAGGAAGCTGTTGTTTGCTGAGGTAAATCCAGGTGTTGATTTGTCTGGTATTTCTTGGAGGAATTGGTCCAGGTACCATGTTTTGGGGTCTTTTGGAATAATGTTAAACAAAGCAGGGTCAGCTGAAGTAAAAATGTTGTGTCGTGATGTTGTTATGAGATCTGATCTTGATTTTTGTGGAGGGCAAATGGCTCTGAACTCCAGTCTTGGATGACTTGTGAACTTGATACTAGCATCTTTTGCACACTCATCATCATCATTTGATGTCCATGTTCCATGCTTGCATGGGTTGGACAGTTGGACAAGGAACTGATTAATCAAAGGACTACATTGTGCTCCAATGTCATATTGGGCATGGTTTCTAAGGATGAATGCCCTTCCTTATGCTAGCCATTGCCATAACATTTTGGGCAGAAATAATCAAGACAAGACTTGGTACATGTGCACTGGAATTTAGGGTTCAGTTTTATATGAAGTGAATTCAACCTTTGTAGGTGTATATATAACCCACCTTCACACATGTGAATATCTACTTTTATATGTAGAATACTTATAAACTCATTTGTTATTCATATAAAACCATACATGGTAAATATAGATGCCCCATCACGCTCAGTAATGACCTTTCCAGTTGATTGATCAATGGAACTGCCTAGTAATTGGATTACAGCTGAACTGGCTGTGTGCTTCACAAACTCATAACTTTTAATGTAATCCGCATGCAGTACCAGTGTGCAGCCCGGCTGGCCCTTTCAATTACTGTCATACTTCATTAGAAAAGCTTCAGTTCAGTTTCTCTCTCACCTGGTTGCACTCACAAAACTAGACTTGACCCAGTGCTATGATTAAAGACACTTGCCATGCTATAGGATTGAACCCTGAGCCTTATAATTGTGAAGTGCACTATTTAACTACTCACATACTGGGTTTCATAATATTGACTGCTCCCTCATCTCAAAAGTGTGATCCGTTCGTATGAATATATTCTTTACTAACCTTCAACTCCTTTCACAACATTCTCACTCTGAAGGTGTTTTCATGAAGTTTAATTAAAATGGTGTTAACTGGATTGAGATATTATCAAGAACTTCAGAGGATATTGTTACAGTGGGTTTATATTTGGAAAAGAGAAGTGGCATTTTGTTTTCTAGTTTTGTGCAAACATTGTGTTCATAGAATGTTATATGGTTGTCTGTTTATCAACATTGACATAGTTGCAGGCATCCTAGCATACAGAATTCATGATGTGTAAACAATATTTCTTTTTTCTGAGTCTACAAGGGGCTACCCAAACGAAACCATTATTTTGCAGTATTATTTTATTCTCTTTACATGTTTATATTTTTATTTCCTTCAAAGTATTCGCCATTTGAAGCAATGCATCAGAGTCCAGATGCATTTTTCCCTCTTTGAAGCAGTCCCGGAACTCTTACGAAGTGATGTCTTTTAATTCCTCTGTTGTTTTTTTCTTCATCTCCTCCACATCTGCAAGACGTTTTCCTTTAAGGACTTTTTTCATTCAGGGGTACAAAACAAAAAAAGAGCTGCAGGGAGCAAGATTGGGTGAATATGGAGGGTGGGTAAGTGGGGTCCTACCAATTTTGGTCAAAAACTTGTCTCCCACTCGAGGCAGTGTGCTCAGGGGCATTGTCAGGATGAAACTGCCACTCTCCACTTTACCACAGGTCGGGACGTCTTCGTCTCACCGTGTCTTGCAAATGCTTCAGAACTGCCAAGTAAAATGTCTGCTTAACAGTTTGACCCAGGAGGAACAAAGTTTGTGTGGACAATTCCTTTCTCATCGATGAAACAAACCAGCAGTGACTTGACATTGGACTTCACTTGATGTGCTCTTTTGGGGTGGGGTGACATTGAATGTTTCCATTGACTTGATTGCTGTTTTGTTTCTGGGTCAAAGCTGTAGCACCAGCTTTCATTACTAGTGATGACTTTTGGAAAAGGTCCAGATCGACTCCCATTTGTTCTTTCAGTTCACAACATGCATTCAGTCATGACTGCTTTTGATCTTCCATGAGCAAGCAAGGCACAAATTTTGCTGCAACTCTTTACATTTGCAATTTCTCACTCAAAATTCATTGGCAGGAGCTCCAGGAGACACCAGTCGTATCAACAAGTTTGTCAGTTGTTTGGTGATGGTCCTCCAAGATTAGTTCACAAATTTACACAAAGTTTTCATTCGTTCAGGAGATCAACAGTTACTCTGAGCAAAGTTGGTCTTCAGGCGACAAGGGATCATTCCTGAAGCATGAAAACCGCTCATAAACTTGTATTTTGCTCATGGCTGTGCCCTTGTAAGCTGTTTGGAGCATGACAACTGTTTTGATCATTTTCCCCAACAGAATTTCATGGAAGCACACTGTTCTTTCATTTTAGCCATTGCAAAATTTTGGCAAATAAGGGAGAAGCACTGCGAAACAAAGATGCCTAGGGGTTGCATCAAGTGGCTTCCACTGGCAGAAGCCTGAACTACTATAGACTTGTCCCGCAAAGTATATTTCCAGTTACTTTTGGGTATCCCCTTTTATGTTTTTGTCGGTCAAGAGATAACAATAGAGCCAGGCAGGTGACTTGAGTTGATATTCCTCTCAGCTGATGGTTACATAGCTTCTGGTTGTTTTATGACTTTTGAATTATCCTAGAAAACTCGAGATGTGACACTGCAATATCGGGATGTTTTTTAATAAATAAATAACAACCTTCCTAGTCTGAGCCGTGCAATTCTGTTAGGGCTTGAATTTGGGGAATTTTAAAGCAGCAGCAAACAGGCATTAATAGATCTTTTTTGAGTGCAACGTATAGGTAACCATATAAGTTTTTCAAATATCTTACAGTCTTAACTACCTGCATTCAACATACACACAATCACACACACACACACTTCTGTTCCAATTCTGCCATCTTCCTAAGTTGTATGAGGATAGAAAAACAGATGCTTTGCTGTATAATATGGTGCCCTTATTGCCAACTTACTCTTTTCTGTATTCATTAAAGAAAAATGTATCATTTAACTTCCCGTATTGAAAGTGGTTTTGTATTCAGTCCAGTTCTGGGGCACTTGGGCAAGTGACTTCTATTATCACTTCAGGCAGACCAAAGCTTTGTAAATGGATTTGGTCTGCCCAGAACTATAGCAGAAAATTCATGCTCTGTTTGCATGCCCACATGTGTGTGTGTGTGTGTGTGTGTGTGTGTGTGTCTCCTTGTCTTGATGTCATGAAGGTACAGTCATTATAGACAAGTGTGACCATCATACAAGTTGAGTCATTTTTTCCAGTGTTCTGTGAAAATGTGGGAAAATATTTTGCTTGGAAATAGGTGAAGGTTGGCAACAAGAAGGGTATCCACCTCAATGAATTCCATCTGACTCATGCAAGCATAGAAAAGTGGGCACTAAAAGCCAATAAACAATAAAAAAAGAACTTCCCCCACTTTAAGATTGTTGTTAGGCACATATGTATGTGTTGTAAATAGTAAGAGGTGAGACTTGCCTGCTGCTTTAACACTGTGCTACTTGGCTTAGCTGTTCACTGTTACGTTTATCACCTGGCAACTTTGTCTGCACTGCATCCAGTACTTCATCCATCATGCTATGTTGATGCTTCCTAGTTAAAAACTGACTTTATTTTTGATTCTCACAAAACTATATCAAAATGGGACTAAAAGAGTTAGCATCAGAATGAATACCTGGCAGTAAATCATTCCTTCAAAAGGGGAACCCTGAATACATTTAGAAGATTGTCGTGGGGCTTCACAATGCTTTAGCAAGAGAAAATGAGGATAAAGATGATGAGATTTTTATTTCTGTTTTTTTTTTTTTTAAGATGGGTGTATATCAATAGGCTAGCATATCTATCTATCCATCTGTCTGTCTGTCTATACACACACACACATGTGAAGGCATGTGGCTCAGTGGTTAGAGCATCTGGTTCACAATAATGATGTAGTGAGTTCGATTCTGGACTGTGGATTGTGTTCTTGAGCAAGACACTATTTCACATTGCTCCACTTTACTCAGCTGTAAAAATGAGTTGCAACATCACTGGTGGAGAGGGGGTGGCTGGTATGCATGGACGACTGCTGGTCTTCCATAAACAACCTTGCCTGAACTTGTGCCTCTGAGGAGAACTTTCTAGGTGCAATCCCGTGATCATCCATGACTGAAGGGGCCTTCACACATGCACACAGAAAGAAAGAGAAAGATAAAAGCAAGAGGAAGTTGTATTGCTGATGTTGAGTTGGATTGTCATTGTCTAGAAGGGACATCAAAAATATGTAATAACCTTCAATGTACATATTTCTTATTCAGTAGTTATCAATTTCCACTGCAAAATGATCTTCAAATTAGTTTTCCATTAATTTATCACTTTGCCAACAGCAGTCTATAGAGAAGGCACTTGGAAAGTGGCTGCCAAAACCATTCACAGGATGAAAGCATCCCACAAATGGTGCCTGTGCAGAATACTCAACATCACCCACAGATCCAGAGTGACAAACTCAAAAGTCCCGAGAAGAGCCAGTCAGTGCCACCTGCTGGAGATTGTTGCTCAAAGAAGAATGAGATTTGCAGGTGGTGTTTTTTAACTGTCAGAAGAAGGAATACACAAGACAACTATACAATGGGTACCAGCAGAAGGATGAAGAAAGTGAGGGAGACCCAAGAAGGCAAGCATGAAGCAACTTAGCATCATCTTGCAAGATACTGCTGACTACTATACTCAAAGCTGGGATTATTGGAGACGTTTTGCTGCCAACTGTACAGGAGGAATCAGGACCAAAACTGAAATCATGAGATTTCTTAACCAAGTAAATAGAAACAAACCAAGTTCTTCACATCTCATCAGTATAAATCATATTTGTAATTTCCTTGACATTGTGTAGTACTCCAAAATTCTACAGACATAAAATGAAAATATAAATAGCAAGAGCGCCCAGAGAGCACAAGCCTCCACCAAGGCAACACCAACATCCTCTCAACAATTAGCCAGAGAGGATTTTTAAAATGAGAATATCTGAAATAAACTCGACTGTTCTCACAAACGAGAATACTAAAAATGAACCCAACCACTGTCAAAAATTAAGGAAAAGAACCGGAAAAATAATCCAGAATCCTTGTCCGGTACCTGATCGATCCCAATGGAATGTGAAAGTGGCTGTAGAAAGTTTAGTAACAGTAATAAATAGTTTATCTTTATCTAATACCAGCCAAAGTTAACAAATTCACCATTCAAAATAGTTTCAAAGGTGGAAGTAATAAGTTGTACTCAGGAATTTTTAAATGAATAGCGTGAGACCTTTTGGTTTTCTCTTCTATTAAATTCCAATCTTCCTTTAGTATTCTTGTTGTTTTAGATCAATGTATAGATGTATGTATATATGTAAGTATACTGTAAAGTGTTAATATGTATGTATATTATAAAAATATGTTAGTGTTATTTAGTCTGCGAATGGTTTTGCTGTCGTTTGTTTATGTAGTTTGATTTCTTTATCCATCAGTTTCTACTAAGATAGAAACGTGAGTAAAATTGATAATAGAGAAACAGAAATAAAACTTTGGAAACAGCAATGCCCCCTGATTTACATAGAAAGCATGAGCATGCTTTCAAGGGAGATAATCAGAGGCTGTAACACTTCATGTAAAGTAAAGTCAGTATAACAAATAATCCAGAATCCTTGTCCTGTACCAAACCGATGCCCAAATCTAATCAGTTCCTGCCAGTCACAAGGCCAAACATCTCTGAAAGTTTCATCTGAATCCATCCAGCAGTTCTTGAGATATCTTGTCCATGGACAAACAAACATGACTGTAAACAATACCGCTGCCTTCACTAAGGCGGAAGTATTGAGAATCATTTCTACTATAAGCACAATGTCTGAAATTTTGAGGGAGAGGTTAAGTTGATTACATCAACCCCAGTATTCAACTGGTACTTAATTCATTGATCCCTAAAGGATGAAAGCAAAGTCAGCCTTGGTAGAATTTGAACTCAGACGTAGAGATGGACAAAATGCTGCTAAGTATTTTGCTTGGTGTGCTAATGATTCTGCCACCTCACTGCCTTAATAATAATAATAATAATAAATAATAATAATAATAATAATAATAGCCCTGATGCAGTCCCAGGCAGTGACTCTCATGGCTTCTGATCTTAACTGATTGGAAGTGTTATCATGTACATTGTTTTGTCTTGGTATAAAAGATGGGCTACAGCAAATATTCTGCTCAATACCACAGATTTGCTTGTCAGTTGTTTGACCTTAACCAGTTGAGCATGTCCCTTAGTGGCTGACGATATGTGCATCTCTGATCACGAGCAGAAGTAGTGGGGGAGCATCATAGCCATGTGTTGAGGGGGATTCTTTGGGGTTTGAATAGTTCACCTCTGGAAACATGGGTGGTTCTTTCAACATCCTTAAACAACCCTTATTCAGGGACCTTTTGAGCGGGATGGGCTACTCAACCTGAAGAAAATTCTAACTGGGCCCCACCTGCAAGGTCATGTGCTGTTTATCTTGATATGAGATCACCATGTCGCGCATATATGGTTGTGATGCATGTGCCTGGTGTACCTTTATCAGACGGGTAGTCATGATGGGTATATTGGGCTTCATATATTTTACCCCAGTGTCACTTTGATGGCTCTCTCACTCAATAATAATAATAGTAATCCTTTCTACTAAAGTGACAAGGTCTGAAATTTTTGTGGAGGGGACTTGTTGAGTTCACTGACCCCAATGTTTCACTGGTACTTAATTTATTGACCCTGAAAGGACAAAAGACAAAGTCGACCTCAGCAGAATAATAATAAAAGTTGATACATCCAATGTTCAAACAATCTTCAAACATTCTTTAAAAAAAGAAAAGATTTAAATCAAGCCATCTTCATTAATGTCTCTTATAGCATTAACTTCTAAGGATTTATCTGTGCTCCTTTCACATGTATTGAAATCTGAGAAAAGTAGGGCACACATTGATGTTTTTCTAGATACCAGAAAGTCTCTTGTGTTATCTAATCAAAGTGGAAGCCACTTATAGTCAAGAATAATGTTATATAATAGTTGTTGTTATCAAAATTAGTAAATCCTAAACTCTTCATTTAAAATTAATTCGAAACTTCAGTGCATACTAGAATGAAAACTTGGACATTGTTATAACTTTTCAATTAAGCCACAACACTTGTTTCTAGTGTATTCCCAACAGAATCAGAACCAAAGTATGCCAGGTCAAGAGAGGTGGTAGATGTATTGGATTCTGCAATGTAGAAAGTATCAGCAGTAACCATCACAGGCCTGGACTTTGCAGATGATACAGCACTTGTATCTGATGAAGTTGCTCAAGCTCAACAGCTGCTCAGCAGAGTAGAAACATCAACTGATAAACTTGGACTGCATAGAAATGTCAAGAAAACTGAATACATGTGATGCTGAGCTGTTTGCTTTGAACTGTTTAAGTCAATATTTTCTATAGAAAACCTGTAGAGATAACCGTAACAACTGACAAAGAAATTATCAAACAGGCTTTTGATGGTGGCTACACAAGGATGCCAGAAATGGCCCTAAATGTGAAATGGCATATGACAAGCAATTTCCTTTAAGGACACCTGCCGAAAGTTTGCAAGAAGATCAGGCGAAAGTGGCTGCAACTATATGGTCACTGCGTGTACCACTCTGGACTGGAAGTAACTAAATTCGTCTTTTGGACCCCACTTCATGGTGATGCAGCAAGCAGAAAATATAATCACACTTATATCAGCAACTTGATCCCAGACTCTGACCTGGAAAATGCATCTCAAGTCAGAAAAGTGTGGTGGGTGGGCTTTGTTGCTGTGACCCTGGTTGGAACCCAGCCATAAGAAGAGATAATATAACTATTTTGTGTGTGTGTGTACATACACACATACCTATATACATGTGTGTGTGTATATACACACACACATGCATACACACTAAAACACATACCCTGCTGGATAGTTGACAACATCATTAAGTTTTAACTCCTGTGTTAATTAATTTGTATCATCTGGATCAGGTTGCCACTTATTGAGGTTTGCTGATGTTGATATTGCACAAAGGCGATTTTGGTAGCTAGAACACCATGTTAAGAAATCCACTCTTGGTTTCTATAATTCTGTTTGAGGCTCCATTACTTATTGAAAAGCATTTCTCAAGGTGTTTTGATGATTTTTTCCATAATTTTGTTATTTCAACATCACTCTTAGTATTATCTTGTGACTGACCATTGTCTCCAATGGAATTGAAACAGTTACAGTCTGGGAGGTTTTTTGAGAGCCAAACTGACAGGATGTTCACTCTTTCATTTTGACACATCAAATTGCAAAACCAAACTGCATCTCATCTAGGTTAATTATGTTCCTAATCAATTGGGCCCGTAACTTTCATGACCTGATCCAGCAATTGGATACCTCTCTAATTATTTCTATCTAAAGTATCTCCATTACCTTTGTAATAGTGACTATAATTTTGCTACCTGTCATTGGGTATAATACCTTCCTGTACAACCTAACTGACCATACAGGTAATTAGGCCAGTTCCTACCCTGCCAGACATTGTAAGCATTTCATCAGTGATTCCTGATGATTGAGGAGCTTTCTTTGTCTTCATATCTTTGATTGCTTTATCCATCATGCTTCTGTCCTCAACTCATGTAGCTGGTCTCTCTGTTGGATCCACATTGAGAAAGTATTCTTCTCCCAAGCATTCTTCATATTCAGTAGTTTTTCATAGTAGCACTTTTGTGCCTCCCCCCTTTTTTTTTTTTTGTTTTTTGCCAGAATCACTAGGTGCAAGTGCACCATCATTCACCCATTCACTCATCTCACCCATGACATTTTGATTCTTTCTCTTATACACTGCCTTGCAACCAAAAGCTCTGAAACATGTTTTACAATTCAGGGCACTGTATATATATATACAAAATGTTTGGTTTAATTGCTTGTAAATTCAATCAGCAATATGCTTGTGTAAATAGCAATCGACTTACTACTTCTCAGAAAATGTTATCAGAAAATTTTAGTTGCTTTCTCTTTTAGTTTGTATTTTCACAGTCTGCCATTTTTACCTGGTACAAGAAAGTTGATATGGTGTATATCATAGAATATTTTTGCTAACCTTGGCTTCTTACCTACTGAGTGGTTGCTAAATATAAATATGATAGACTGGTGTAGACATGTTGGTATGGTGTTGTCTTAGTTACCTCTTGTTGTGTTGTTTTTATTTTCTCTGCAAATTTTGTATTTGTACATATACACATCAGTGCCTTATTCAAGTAAATATATACACACTTCACTGTTTGTGCATATAAATGTGTACACATGTGCATGCATTTTGTACACTTTTGTGCATGTGTATGCATGTGAATATGAACCACTGCATAACTTGGCATGATTGCATATATCTGAATGTATGTATAAATTTGTGTTTGTTTCTACATGGATGTATACACCTTTTCATTTGTGTGTGTGTGTGTGTGTGTGTGTGTGTGTGTGTGTGTTAATTGATACTATCGTGGGGGGTGGGGAGCATGTGAGAATAAAAAAAATTGAATGTGTGTATTTTGTTTGCATCTGCTTCTCTGCAGTACAAAGTGCACATCAGTTGGTGTTGCTTCTGCAATTCTTGCTTTTTTGCATCACCTGACATTGCTTCATGATATTCATTCCAATTAACAATAGTATTAGGTTAAATTAAGAATGTTATTGATGGCAAATGGAACTGTGTTTGAGGGGGAAGAGAATATGACTGTCTGATTTCTTAACAGTTTGTCTCTGTTGAATCTAAATCTTATCCAATCTTGGAATGGTAATGGCTGTGGTTGGGGGTTCTCTCTTTTCAGAAGAGTTCCTGCTCTCAAACCACATGCAAGAATCTACAGTCTTTTGTTGTTTACTTTGAGTTAAAGAATTTTCTAAACACGGCTACTACTGGCATCACCATTATCACTAGTTTTCATACTGTTGCCATCTTCCATTTACTGTTACCAAGAATGAATATCTGTCAATATTTGGCATTGAGTTTTATAAATACAATAAAAGAAGTGGCAGGTGACCCGGCTTTTTAAAGCAATTCTTTATTAGGGTAAGGGACCAGATGGGGGCAATGCTGGCGTCACTGCAGCTGAAATGGTTATTATTAGTTATTCTGCTGCTGCTGTTGCTGCTTAGCCCCAGGTCAACCCTAATTGAGCAGACCTTCCAGTTATGCCATCCCCTTCTGTGTTCAGAAATAGTTTGATTAGGATTACATCATTCAATGTCAGTATTTTTTTTTTCTTTCTGAAGCAGTGGTATGTGATTTGAGGGAAATTTATGTGTTATTTCTAGCTACTCAACCACATGGAGAATCCCTTATTGTTGATGGTAGCAACTGACAGGCACATTTCCAGATCAATTTCAACTTATTCCCAATGCTATAAAATCCCTGAAGTGGATCTGAACTGAAAACTTCTGAGTTGGTCGTCATTTAGTCCTGATTGAACAGACTAGTAATGAAAGAGACATTCCAGTCTTCGCTCTCCAGTTTCCCGTGTCATTTCCTTCTCTCTCTTTTCATTTTTGAGATGATAGGATGTGAACTGAGAGAAATGTTTAGCAAGTTATGTCTCCCTTCCTTTTTTCAAAGATTATTACATATTGAGAGATTTGGTTGTGATTTCTAGCAGATTTGTGCAACTCTGGAATAACTCCCTCCTTAACTCAAAAATTGGTTAGCATTTAAATAAATCAGTTTCAACAGGAAGATGTCTGCATGCAGACTCGGTTTGCCAAAATCCTTTCACTGCCCTCGGTCCACAACAAAAAATAATCTTTTTGTAGCTAATGGTTTTTCTTCTTTGTTTTTTTTTTGTTTGTTTTTTTTTTAACTGATGCAGTTAAAGAGCTATATCCTAATTTATATTAAGATTTTTATTTTATCACCACCACCTTACAGAGAAATCTGTTGGATTTGTAATGTAGCTGGTTTGGTACTTTGGATGGCACCGAAAATCAAGAAGCTCTTCACCATCTTTTCCGACCCCCATCTCTTTTAGGATGAATTTTTCCAAGGTTCTTCCTTCCTGTGTTTTCATTATGAGATGAGCTGAAAGATTACTATAAGTTTTTATCTTCTTAGACAGTTGGAATTTCATTAAAGTTACAATTTGATTCCACAGTAGATTAAAATGCCATAATTGATATTGCTGTTGTTGTTATTACTGTTAAGATTTTGAATTGTCTTGCAATATAAAGGTTGTTAGAGTAAAGATTGGAATAAGATTTAGGAATGTATGTTTTAATGTGATCATAAATACTGATCCCCAAACACTGTCATGATTCAAACACTACATAGACATGGATAATGTTTGTGGTTCTCTATACAACATGTTATCATTTGTGTGAGCATGTTATCAAACAGGCCATAAATCTGGCTGCTTTAGCTAGGCTGCTTGAAGCTGTTCATGTACTACCACCACCACCACCACCACCTCTAAAAGCACAACAATAGAAACTGGGAAATCACTGTTCATTGGCAGAGAGACTTATTCCTTTAGGTTTCGCTTCATATTTTCTTTCTGTCATTCTGGGTTGACTTGCTAAAGATGAAGAAACTATGAGTTATTCACTGCCCAAGAAAGGCTTGGAAATTAAATATTTATCTAAGTCAATCATCATCATCATCATCGTTTAACGTCCGCTTTCAATGCTAGCATGGGTTGGACGGTTCAGCTGGGGTCTGGGAGGCCAGAAGGCTGCACCAGGCCCAGTCTGATCTGGCAGTGTTTCTACAGCTGGATGCCTTTCCTAACGCCAACCACTCCGTGAGTGTAGTGGGTGCTTTTTACGTGCCACCGGCACAGGTGCCAGGGGAGGCTGGCAAACGGCCACAATTGGATGGTGCTTTTTACGTGCCACTGGCATGGAGGCCAGACGAGGCTGGCAAGGGCCACAATCGGATGGTGCTTTTTATGTGCCACCGGCATGGAGGCCAGTCGGGGCGGTGCTGGCAACGGCCACGTTCGGATGGTTCTCTTACATGTCACCAGCACTGGTATCACAGCTACAATTTCCATTGATGTTGATCGATTTTGATTTTCACTTGCCTCAACAGGTCTTCACAAGTAGAGTTTTGTGTCCCAAGAAGGAAAGGTATGCATAAGTGAACTGGCTACATCCGAGGTAGAGGCCACGGGTTATGGTCTCACTTGTCCTGCCAGGTCTTCCCACGCACAGCATACTTCCAAAGGTCTCGGTCTCTAGTCATTTCCTCGGTGAGACCTAAAGTTCAAAGGTCATGCTTTACCACCTTGTCCCAGGTTTTCCTGGGTCTACCTCTTCCACAGGTACACTCAACCGCTAGGGTGTGGCACTTTTTCACACAACTATCTTCATCCGTTCTCGCCACATGACCATACCAGCTCAAACGTCTCTCTTGCACACTACAACTGATGCTGAGTATCAGCATTTCCTTGCTTCTTTGAATGAACAATACCTTCAAGTCAGTACAGGATGTAAAGTTCCATTGGAATAAATTCTCAGCCTCCTGCATGCAAAGTCCACATGTTCCAAAACTTTGAAAAAAACAACCCCCAGAAAATCTCCAGTATAATCAGACTTTTAGTGACTGCAACGTAAATTTCAGATCTATAAGTCAACCCTCAATATTTTAGTATTAATTTCAGTTGCTATGTTATCATAGCTAACCTTTTACTACTACTACTACTACTACTACTACTAGAAGTACAACTAATAACACTTTACTCAACCACTTGACCTGCTAGAAATCTTTGAGATTTCCATCCAAAGCACACACTGTCATTAAAAAAGGAAGGACACACTTGATGATATGTTCCTAGATTATATGTTTCTAAATACTCTGAAAAAGGATTGGGATAGGCTACATGTTTGGCCATCAGTTTGTATTGTTCCAGTAGATCTCCCTTGTCACCATCCTCCACTGCAATGCCTTTTCCATTTTGTCTGCTGGGACCATATAACAGTCTTTTTGCCAGTGCCACCTCGACTGGCTTCCGTGCCGGTGGCACGTAAAATGCACCAATCCAATCGTGGCTGTTGCCAGCCTCGCCTGGTACCTGTGCCGGTGGCATGTAAAAAGCACCCACTACACTCACGGAGTGGTTGGCGTTGGGAAGGGCATCCAGCTGTAGAGACCCTGCCAGATCAGACTGGAGCCTGGTGCAGCCTCCTGGCTTCTCAGACCCCAGTTGAACCGTCCAACCCATGCTAGCATGGAGAACGGACGTTAAACGATGATGATGATGACTTGTTGCCTTCAGTTGATGCACGGCATCGCTGTTGTGTTATACATAAAACATCCTATGTGTGAAAGATAAAAACATGAAAAATTTATGTATGTATGTTAGTTAGAGATGTCCAACCACTTGAGTGTTGGTTCTTATAATTTCAAATCCTGGGCCTTGAATACTCATTCACCCAAACATGAAAGTATTACAAAGATTTATTCTAACAGAAATTTTTCATGTGTAAAGTTTTGGATTACTGTGGCTCTTATATTGCTATTTTCATATTTAACTTTACACACACATGCACACGTGTGTGTGTATATGTATATATATATTTTCTGTTATGTGTTTCAGCTCTAAGGCTGTGGCCATGCTGTGGCACTGCCAGAATGACAAGCGAACAGGAACTATGAAGTCTCCTTCATTAGCTTATGGCTGTGTCAGCTGTAAGAAGTAATACTCTCAGAGCTGCATGTTTGTACAACACTGTATAAATTTCTTAGAGCCATTAAAAGGAAGTGTATATATATATATTTTTGCAAACATTTGAATAAATAGACTTGGTGGCATTTAGAACCATATATATAAATAGACAATGCAATATGCATTGAGAAATTGAAGCCACACCCAGAAATATATAAATTGATTAAAACGTATGTATTCACATATGCACATAATAAACAGGTGTGTGTGTGTGTGTGTGTGTGTGTGTGTGTGTGTGTGTAGCTTTTATTAGTTTCAGCTCAAGAGCTGCAACCATTCTGGAGAATGTATCTGACTGTATCAATCTGACTGTCACCTATTGTTGTATGGCACTGGTCTCAGTGCATTGCATTTCCTCATAGTGTAGCTTTTGAATGATGCCCACCCTGCCAGCTAGCAGCTGGACCGGACAACACACCTGGACAGAATGCTAGTCTATCACAGGGTTGTTCGTTTACAGCTAGGTGGAATGGCATAACATGAAATGAAGTGCTTTACTCCAGAACACAAAGTACCACAAAGTCTGGGATTCAAAACCATGATCTTGCAATTATGAGTGCAATTCCCTAACCCGCTATGCTGTGCACCACATACACACACACACACACGTGTATATATGAATTTACAGATTCGATTTCAAATCTCAGGTAGGGCCAAGTGAGGTCCCACATATGCACTTGTTTATTATGCATATACATGAATACATATGTTTATGTAAATCTGCATATTTCTGGGCATGGTCTCTCATTCTCAGTGCACTCCATTTTATTGGTGCTGAGGTCAGCAGAAACAGTTGTAAGCTAATGAAGGTGATTACACTACTCCTCTGCTCTTGTCATTAATCATCATCATCATCATTTAACTTCTGTGTTCCATGCTGACATGGGTTGGATGGTCTGATAGGATCTGCTGGATTGAAGGGCAGCATCATGCTCTAGTGTCTGTTTTCACATGGTTTCTCTGGCTGGATACTTTTCCTAATGCCACTTTACAGGGTGTGCTGGGTGCTTTTTTCATCCACTTTTATTAGTGAGGTAGCTATGCTGTTCAAAAGGCTACACAACTTGAGGGCCAAGGGGCGTCCGTTTGCTAGATGGGGGTTAAAGTATGGGTGAAAGCGGTGAGGTAGAGCAGGTTAGACAGCTATTCACATTTAGGAGAGAGAGTGAGAATGAACTGGCAATGTCTCCAAAGAGGTGAATCATGGAGATGAGGTGTCCTGGTGGCGGCTGAAAGTAGGAGGTGAGTAGTAGGGAGTGGGGTGGTGGTGTGCAAGAATGTATGGTGAGGAAAAGATAGGGGGAAAGGGTGATAGGCAGGTTCTGTAAAGATTGTGTAGGATTGAAGGGTGGAGAGGCTAATGGAATGGTGAGAAGTTGGGGAAGGTAGAAGGATACTAACAACAGGATTGTGATGATGATGATGATACAGTTGATAGTGAGAGGAGAGAGAGAGATGGGTATAGTGCATGAGGGAAGATAATTAAATGGCCCAGTGGTGGATGGAAAGGGTGGCCAATGTAACATGGGTGTAGAGAGCAATATTAATGGATGAAGAAAGGTTAACAAATGAGATGGTTCTGGAGAGTAAGAAAAAGAACAGTGGTAGCAGGAGTTGGGAGAGAACTGCAGTGAGAGATATGAGGAGGAGGAGGAGGAGATTGGTTGAGTGATGTGCTTATTTGGACACACACACACACACACACACACACACACATATATATATATAACATAGATGCGCAGAGCTTCCAGAAATTAGTTCTGCTGTGATGGGCAAATCTTCCCTTAAGTCTTGTATCAGACATCCTGGTTCTTTGTCATCATTTCTTCTCTAAGACTCAACATCCTGAAGTCAACCATCACCACTTCATACCATGTCTTCTTGGGTCTCCCTCATCCATAAGTTCCAGCCACATGTAGGGATCAGCATTTTCTTTATACAGCTTTCCTCATCCATATGCATCCCATTCCCACACCAGTGCAGTCTTCTTTCTTGCTCTCTGCGTCTGATTCCCCTTATTCTCAGCTTCTCTCTCTCCCTCTCTCTCTCTCTCTCTCAACATCTATACTATGTCATTCATGCACACTTGCATTATACATCCAACAGAGCATGCTAGCTTCATTTCTTACCTGTTTTTTCATGTCCACTGTGTCCAAGGCCCATATCTCACTACCCTGCAGCATTGCAGTTCTGACACATGTGTCATACAATCTACCCTTTATTCTGACTACAGTACTTTCAAAGCAGCCACTCCCTTTGCTCCTAGGTAGGTAGCAAAAGCTGTCATCTATTTTTGGAAAGCCATCTAGACATTCAAGGAAGTCATTTTCCAGTGATTTCATAACGAAGCTTATGTCCTCTCATAGTCTGCCTGTGATTCCACTAAATGTGAATCCATCAAGTACAATATATGGAGTTTATTCCTATTCTTTTTCAGCATATCACATAAGGCCATTTCCCTGAAGATACCTGGGTCCTGGCTTCTTTTCTATTTACTAAGACTTTTCATGTCTTTGCTAAGATTACCTTAGGACCTCTTAATTCTAGGTTTAGTTTTCATGCCTGGAATTTCCTTTCTAATTCCCCTAAAGTTTTAGCTATGACATCTAGGTCACAGCCAGTTTTAAACTCTTCAGTGATGGCCTGTAGGACTATGATGAATAGGAACAGACTGAGAATTGAGCCTCAATGGACTTCAACCCTCATACTAAATTCTTCACTGAAGTTGATGGTGACTCTTGTTTTATTAACTGCACCTTTGTACATAACTTGCACAACCTTCACAAGACATTCCTCTCCACCTAGTTTCCTCGGCAATTACCATATACTGAACTTGTTACCATGTCATTTACCTTCCCCATATCAGCAAAGACTTGGAATAAGGGTTTACTCTTAGGCAACTATTTCTCCTGCAGTTACCTCACTAGGAAGATTGCATCTATAGTATTTCTTTCAGACACAAAACCAAACTGCCTTTCTTCTAGATCTATCCTCTCACCAATCATTTGTGTTATTGTTTTTTCACGCATGTGTATGCACACACACACACACACACACACACTACTCTATCTCCTCTGCCTGCAACTTCCTCCCACCTCAATTTCAGTTCATTGTTGAGTCAGAACTTTTAATTCCCTTACTTTTATGAAGTCAGCTGATTTCTATTTTAGAATTTTTTTTTCAAGTCTCTTTTGTCATATTTATGAGGACGAAATGGCACAAAAGGATTTTGGTTGTGTGTGTGTGTGTGAAAGAGAGAAAGGAAATGAGAGGCAATGGAGCTGAGTTTCATTTGAAGCTGAAAAGTGTCAACCAAAATAAAAAGAATGTCATGTTTTTATCTTTACTTTGGGTTATCTGCCTACCCCAGTTCTTCCTTTGCCTCTTTCATTCCCCACCCTCTCTCTCTCTCTCTGCCTACCCATCCTTTGCTTCTCATTCCCTCCTATTCTTTTCTTCCCTCTATTCTCTCTTTTTCATATATAAGGCTGTTGGCTGTGTAGGAGAGCAGTATCCATGACACCACTGTCAACCCCCCACCACCACCATCACCAATGCCATATTGCTGAGATTAATGCTGTTGTTATTCAGTTTGGAAATCTGTGTGCTGCCAGTGTCTGTAAGAAAATAATGTAGTTGTAGATGAAATTCCAAAGCATTCTAGTTCTTGAGAAAGAGATGAGAAAAAGTGTGTTTAGTACAGAGTCTGTGAATCTATGGAGACAGAGGAGGAGGAGGAGGATAAGTGGTAGACCTGAGGGATTACAATACTTGGTTAAAGACACTTTCGTTCCTACCCTTATGAACTACCCTTATGCTTACATTTCAAAATTAGCTTTCAAGATCATCATTCTTCTTCTAAACCCCAAAGAAATAAAGCCATCATATTCTGACTCAGTCTATCTTACAACTGCAACCAAAGTGTCTTTAAGACAAAAGACTGAACAGATCTCGTCAATTTTGCACACAGATTTTTAATTATTCTTTTTGTAACTAGCCAGTTTGGAAATTTGTATACTGGTGTAATTTCTCACACTGAACACAGATTACTTTGAACACTTTTGACAAAATTTCGTATTTTAGAAGTTATTTCATGTTAAAGTTGTCGTATTTGGGTAATCTTAGCCTATCAATGACATGTATTCAGCTGAAGAAAGCTACTGCTGTTTGCAATAGGAATCAAAGAGCAGCAAATTCCAGGTCATCTCTACCAAATGTCACCATTCTGTTCTATTTTATTTTTATTTACTGTCTGTGATACATATTACATGCTTTGTTTATTTTATTTATTTATTTATTTTGCTTTTTTTATTGCCTCTTTGTACAAGTAAAAATGCAAAGGGGCATGTAGTATGCAACACAGGCAGTAAACAAAAATAAAATACAACAGATTGGTGAAAATAATCACAAAATTAACACAGGCAAATGTACAAAGAGGCGATCAAAAAGCAAAACAAAAACAAAATCATATAATATGCAACACAGGTAGTAAACAAAAAAATTTGATAGAACAGAGTGGTGACATTTGGTAGAGATGACCTGGAAGTTGTTGCTCTTCGATTCCTATTGCAAACAGCTGTAGCTTTCTTCAGCTGAATACATGTTGTTGATTGGTTACCCAAATAGGACAACTTTAACATGAAATAACTTCTAAAATATGAAATTTTGTCAAAAATGTTCAAAGTAAACCATGTTCTGGGTGAGAAATTACACAAGTATACAAAGTTTCAAACTGTTTAGTTAAAAAAAATAATTTAAAAATCTGTGAACGAAACTGAAAGGATCCAACTGAACTCAAAGTACCCTGTTTTTCACCCACATGACAAATAATCACAACATCCTATTTTACAGTTTAACTTCATGGCATAGTTTCTGTATCGATACATCTAAATGAAGCTATGAAAACCAACACAGGATCAAATCTTAATGAAAAGCTACCAAGCATGGCATTTTGCTATGCACCATCATTTTGCCAAACAGTACATCATTGTATATCTGCTGTTGGTCAAATAACAGCTAATAGGATTGTGAATAAATATTTTGCCTTCTCAGTTGAAGAGAAGAAAAAGTCGGAATAATTTTTCTCTTTCTGCAACAAAAGCAACAGGGGTTGCAAGGTTTACCCAAGTATATAATAATATGGTATTAGCCTATGAGAGGTTTTTTGCTGTTGAGCTGCAAGTTTGGCCTGTGGTTAGAAGCATTACTGCTGTGTGTTCTAGTTTCTTTTTTTTTTTTTTTTTTTTTTTTTTGCTTAAAATCACATTAAGTAAAATTGTTTTTTTGTTTCTTTTAAAGATTTAAGGGAAACTGAACTGATATTTCTGTCTTGTCAAGTTTCTACATTGGTTCCAGCATCCTGTATCTTTCCTAGTTAAACTGCTTCCAATCTACTGACCATTTCAACTATGACAAATAGTTTTTGAGTGGGTATTGATATTGTAGCTCCTAAGATTTGATTACCCTGTACCCAGTCTTTAAAAAATATCTCTAAAATGCAATATAAAGCAATAAATGGTTAACTACCCTTTCTGTCATTAAACATTCATTTAACAACAAGCTCTTGTGGATCTACGGCTCTAGAAACTAACTTAATTATCCATTGTCTGCCTGAGCGCTGTACACAAGTTTCTTTCATATGTGAATTGCTCTGAGGTGATGTGTTGGAAGGGAAGCAACTACATTGGGCAAAAGTCTTTTAATAACACACAACTATTTAATTAATTTCAGTTAGTCAAAATTTTTGTTGTACAACTACACCCTGCTCACTGATATGGTTCCACTGGAGCTAAAGACTGTTGATAGCTAGTTTTTATAAGTCCTACAGTTTTCTGGGGGGGGTTTTTAAATATAATTTTTATTATATTTCTCTCCTGTTGTTAAAAGATATCCATTTACTTTCTGAAGAAGGACAAATGATGACTGATGATGACAGGTGCAGTGAAAAATCAATCAAGATAAACATAATAAATATGTCTCTTGACATGAAAGAAGGAAAAAAAGAAAACCTTAGGCCTCTAAGCAGTGTGGAACTATATCAGTGACCGAGGTTATAGTTAGGCAATGAAAATTTAGGCAAACAGTTAAATTTACTTCAAATAAATTTGAATTAAATTTAACAGTATTTGTGTGTTAAGATTTACCTGCTGGGGCTAGTAGGAACTGTGCTTTTGTGACCTACAAAAATCTTTCAAATCTTTTCGATGAAAAAAAAATAGGGACCAAGAATAGGTCCTAACCCTTAGGTAATGAATTCAACATAAGCTGAAAATAGCACAAGCTAAAAATGCCTCTCAGTTTTAACTTTCCCCACCCCCATTTTTCTTCCAATAGAAGCAAGTTGAGTGATGTTTCAAAATGCATCCAACCATAACAGAGGCTGTTGAAACTTACATGCAAACTCTCTCTCTCTCTCTCTCTCTCTCTCTCTCTCTCTCTCTCTCTCTCTCTCTCTCTCTCTCTCTCTCTCTCTCTCATATTTCATCTTCTCCCTCTCAAAACTTAAACTTTCATTATCTTTCCAGTGATGGTGGTTTCTTATCTCGGGGGCCATCAACTAGGACTGCTGGAACTTACGCTGCTGATCAAGATACAGTCCCTGAATCTCTATATGATCTTCCTGCATACAATGATGGTTACATGGTAAGTACACATTTCAACTGCATTCGATATTGAATCCCTTTTCTTTTTGGTGGTGGTGGTGGTCCCGTATTCACTTCTTAGCAATCTTCTTCCTATTTTGTCTTCCTCTCAGAACAGTCAAGTCCATAAAGATTTTACTTGTTCATTTCTGCCACATTATCATTATATCTGCACTTAGCGAATCTAGTTTCTTGCACCAGCAGGAAAATCTTCAATTTTTTTTTTCCTTTTGCTATCTACCATAGATTGTTAAATTTTAACCAAGCTAGGAGATTGTTGATGCCCCCCCCCTCTCTCTCTCCATCAGTTTTTGAACTCATCACTCATCTTGCTTCAAGAGGATTTATCTCAAGAAATCACCCTCCTCAAGGATTTTGGTGCACGCATCTCTTCGATTCCTCCTAATATCAATGTTACTTGCACAAAGTTTCATTATTTACTCTCCTGAATTCTGTTAGTCTCTTCATCCATCCATGTTCTTGACTGAACTCTCGTCTATTTTTAGCAATCCTTTACCATCAGTCTCTGCATCATTACCTCTCAACTGTTTGCGGCTTCAATTCTGCTAATTTAAAATAGCAATGTAGATGATTGATATGCCCTTGCTCATCTTTCACCCAACGAAAGCTCATGATCTTAACACAGGCTAACACTTCTTTTGCAGTCAGTTTGTCTGTACAGCAAAGAAAATGACCAACATCTGGAGAAAACTTCAAAGCCTCACCAAGTGGTAGGCATTTTATCCACCATTACAATACATGCTGCAGGATTATTGGAAGACAAAAGCTTTCACCTCCCAAATTTCAGTCAGTTTTTCTGATTCTTTGCTGCTAATGTTGCAGAATCAGTCATTATATGAAAGTAGTGGATCAGCAGAATTGTTAAAGACAAAATACCTTTTGATATTTGCTCCAGTTCTTTACATTTGGAATCAATCTAATCAACTGCTACTCTAATAATGGTGTTGTAGAATCCAAATCTTAACCCCCAGTCATGGTGAGGGGAGAGTTTGGGGACTGATCAAGTGACATATTGTGTGATAAAGCTACATATATGAAGTGGCATACACTGCCATCATTGCAATATTACTTACCTGTGACACCTCCCCCCTACACAGATGCAAAGAGTCTTGAGTTTCTTTGAAAAGAAAGCCTTATAAAAAGGGCATAACAAAAAGCATTCATCTGCGAATACAACTAAATAGCATCACCTCTGAGTAAGTCCATTTAAAGCCAGCATCTTCTCTTTAACTCCATATCTTACCTCTCCAAGCACACAGTTGTCGACCAATATTCTAACTGAATAATATAACCAGTTCCCATAGTGGTCTTTCCCCTACCCTTAGACACAGGTCTCTCAAGCCTGTTTCTATTGTCACCAAACTCAAGGTCTTTCTCTGTTTCTACTTTAATCTATGGAAACACATTTTTGCATCCTATTTCTAACAAGAATATTGTTTCTGATCATTCCATTGCTCTCACTTGTAGCATCTGAAACAGTTGTAAACAATTCTCTCCTTATTCCCTTTCGTATGTTTCCTTCATCAGTCTCTAGTAGAGCCAGCTTTGCCTAAGACTTGGTCACTTGTGTCACAACACCAGTGATCTCACCCTTGAGAATTTGGGTTGGAGCAGTGTTGTTGCCCATGTCTAACATATCAGCCTGCTGTCTGCAATTACCATCCATTTCTCAGGTCTTGGTCCAGAGTCTTAGTAAGGCCCTCTAATCTACATCCTACCAACACTTTTCTCTATCTTTCACCTCACTTTTGTCTCCTACATGTTTCCTTTTATGCATTGACACAACTCATACAACCTTGCATGCTTTTCAAACTTGCCACATACAGGTGTCATCCAAACACATCACAGACACTACACGCTTCATTTGCACACTGACATAAAGGCAACGTTTGGAGACATACTCTACTAAGAATTTGCTAATTGTACAACACCTTCCCTACAATCGGCCCACATATGCACTGGCTATACTCTCCTACTCCTTTAACATCTCCACTGAATTTCTACATCCTTACAGGCTTATTTGATGCCTTTCTTTATCACATCTCTATTGGCCCATCAACTGAACTTAACAGTAAACACCAAATCTTTGTAACCCACTCGAATTCTCACTCTGCCCAGATTTTTCATACGGTAACCAAATTAGGCAAATTTGCACTAAACAACCTTGTCAGTCTGAGAATATCTGCAATGGTTACAGGTACTCTTCCTCTTTCTAAAAATAATGGTGAAGAAATCTAGTATCTATCTCTGTTTCACTATTCTAAATTCAAATGCTGCTGATATTGAGACACTTTCAATATTTTTTCAATTTCTTTAAATTCTTAATCAGTCTTGCATCTTCTAACACTTCTCTACCTCAACGATGATGATGATGATGTTAGCTATTGCCATCTGATTTGTTCTTTGAATTTTCTTTACAATTACGAAATTTGGGATGAATATTCTCTGGATGTGAACTCTTTAATCAGTGCCCTCTTGTTATCATTTTGGTGTATATACTTAAGTTATGAAGACAGGATAAAATGCAACAGTTTAAATGTTACTTATTAAGATTATCAAAAAAAAAATTTTAATAAAACTGTTAAATTGGAAGAATTACTTCCCTTGTTCATTAACTTTAAAATCAGACTTCACTCACCACATTAAACTTGAGTTTATAATGTCAGTGCATCAAAAATCCAAACTATACACACCTTTTGCTTATCCTTTTCACATTTTTTCTTATAAAATAATTTGAGAGTCGTAGTCCTTCCCACGCAGATAAATTCTCAACTCAAGAAATAAGTCCTTTCTTTATTTCCATCATCCAAGGAAAGGGTGCCATTAAGGACTGAATGGTGAAATTGCAGCAAATTCAACTGACATTCCTAATGGAATCAGTGTGATGCTTAATATTTGGCAAAACTTTATGCTTCTTAACCTCTACAATAAAAGTGATCAGCCATATATTGGTTCGGTTGTTGATCCATTTTGCTGCTTGCTTCTTCTGAGATTTAGCCCTCATCTTTGAAGAATGACTGTGAATGGTCCTACTTCAATCTTGCCTGCCTTAAAAGATGATATCCATGCTATAGCTACCTCTACAGTCAGACTCAGTATTAAAAGCAACTTGCTGTAAAGGTAAAAACGACTGTTTGCAGCACATTAAAGGGAACAACAACAGCAGTAAGAACTTAGCAGAAAGACTAAAAGATCACAGCAATCTGCACACAGATCTGGAGAAATATCTCAGTGGTCCCAGAGCTATTGTTGTTTGCCTACTAAACCTTAACAAAACCTGACCTCGACAACAAAGAGTTTCAGATTACTGACAGCACTATGAGAAATATATTAGATGTGATGTCAACTGTGAATAAAAATTGCATTCAAGGATATCCATAAATCAGGTGAATGTCACAGGCTGAAGAGCGACAGGACAATGATGAAGAAGATAGCTGACCGCCAATATTCCAACCATTGCATGTTTGCTTGCACGATTTCCTTTTTATTATCATAAAAGGCAAGTGGGGTAGCAGAACCAGTATAGCATGAAACAAAATAGCCTGTCATATTTAGTCACATGCCTTAACATTTAGAGTTCAAATCCCACTGAAATTGTCTTTGCTTTCATTCTTTCAGAGTCAATAAATAAAAAGAATTTTAAAAACCGTTCTGACACAGATTTAATTTTCTCTCTCTGCTACCAAAACTGAAGCCTTGTACTTATGTTAGAAATTCTAATTTCTTTTAAGGGCCTAGAGACTTTGATCATTTAACAATTCTACATTGTATATGAATATCTCATTTCCAACTAGGCCAGACTGGGGGATAACATTGAAAGAAATAAGGCTTATTAGGGTTGTCTGCATAATGTAATGAGCGGGAAAAAATCTAATTAATTAATAATCATTATGTGGTGGTAATAAGTTCAATAACTAAATATCAATTTAATCTAATCTTGGCAAATATTGGTGACACTGCAAATATGTTGCTGTTCTCCTTGAAGTTGTTTTCATACTTGGTATCATATTATAAGAAAATCCCTATATCAATAAACACAAGTGATATCAAAAACTGGAAATGATGGAAATTGCTTAGGGAAGCTATCGGCTCAAAGAATAAACCCAATTAAAACTAACCTAGTTGAGGTAGAGACTAAAGTAGTGCTAACGAGTCATTGAGTTAATGTTTTCTTTTTCTCACTCCTTAGGTATTAATTAGGATTTTTTTCTTGTCATTACATTATCTTGGCTCTGGCTCAATTTTAAGTTAAGAGCTGAGAAGAATAAGGTGTATTGAGGAAGTGTATCTCGGATTTCCTTGTTGGGTTCTTGAGAAGGTGTAGCTTCATGCCAGAAAATTAAATGAAAATAAAAAAAAAGATTTTATTGTATTTCGAGATGGTCGTTTTTTGGGGGTTTTTTTGCCAAATAAACACACACACTATATATTTTTTCTTCACTCGTTTATTACTGTTCTTATTTTATATTTTAAACTCTTGTCCATTGTCCAAAGATTTGAAATATATAAAAAAGAGATCTTTCTTTTATGTTTTTCTTGTTTTTCGTCTGTTTGAATTGTCTTATATAAGTTTCTTTAAAGTAAAACAGCCTTATCCTTCTGAATATGTTTTGAATATTTGTTTATTTTTATAATTTTTTACCCTTTTCTGCTGATTCACTCCTCATGTTGTCTAGCTATTATTGCTGTTGGTGTTGTTAGGTGGAGAATGACTTTGAAAAAATCCATACTATTCATTAAATGTCCACAATGTAGTTTCAGTATCCAGTAATATGTTACTAATAACAAGAAAGGCATGAACATCACAGTTTCTCACATCTTCATAATAAATATAAGGATATATGCTTATGAAAATATATTTCAAATATTCAAGATTAGAATGTTCAGAAAGGTGGGCTATACTAGGAGAGTGCCCCCCCCACCCACCCCAAAAAAAGAAAACAGTTGATCTCTGTTTTCTATACACAAGTCTCTGTTTTCTATACACAAGTCTCTGTTTTCTATACACAAATCTATACACAAGACTTGGGTATAGAAAACACAGATTGAAAACAAGTGATGTTTGTGTGTGTGTGTGTTCCTTGTGAGTACAAGTCCTTTTGATCGCTGCAACCTTAGATGCCATAATAGCACCTGTTATTGTGTTGTGTTAATTTCTCATACTCAAAATATTTACCAGAAAACTGATACACATACTCAGCTTGATATATTAAAAGAAACAGGTTATTCAATACTACTGACCTGAATCTCAATGACAACCATGTAAATACCAGTCTGCCAGAGTCCAGTGGTGCATGGTAGCAACCTTCAATGAGTCATTGACAGTGTAGGGTCACTGATTGGTCACTATCTCACTGGTTGGTTACCTGATGTTGTAGTCCAGTTGGTTTAAATTAGGATAGCTAGAATACCACATGGTAAGAGCTTTACACCTGCTTTATTTCTCATGTTGTAACCATAGCCTTCTTGTACATTGCAAAAGCTATTAATGTGTTGTCCAACATGTTTGTCTGTTGGAGTCACCAGCCATGATAATGAGGTCACCATCACTTATAGTTGAGGTACTCGGCAGCAGAAGAGTCTCGTGGAAGTGATCCTTCTGTTCTCCCACCCACCTCACCTGTGGTGCTTATGCCAAAATAATGTTACTCTTGTGCTGTCTATGATTAGTCTTAACTTAATTATCCTATCACATACTCTGACTACACCCACTCCACCCTTGCCATCACTATTGCTCACCCAGAAAAGTTTGAACTGCTGTCTTCTACCTGTGAGGAGTTCAGTTGAAGATCCCTGCCTTGTTACCTCTAGCACATGACACACATCCACTCATCTTCGCTCCAGCATCTCCATAAGCTCACTAGGCCTACCTTTCATTGCACCTAAATTTAAAAGTTGCTGCTCTGTTTTGGAATCTACACAAAAGAAGGAGGAGCTGCTTGGTTCTTTGTTGATCAGGGTTTTGCAGCATCTCTACCTGTGGAGAATAAAAGAAGTTCAATTGTGCTTGGCCAGCAGATGGTTTCATTAAAATTGCCATCATTCATTCATTATTTGCTTATTCTCAACATTTGCTGTATATAGTGTATCAAAATCCATAAAAATTTAGTCAGAAAATAAAGTAGAAATAGAGTAGGATTCCAAATGCTCAAACGCAAAGAAGAATACTGTTGTTATATGAGATTGTTATGGCTGTCACTGCTGCTGGAAGGGACCTACTGGCAGGCTTGTTTATCCATGTATGGGGTGATGAGCTGAGACAGAGGCTTGCTACTAACCAAGGAGAAAATGAGAGAGAGAGACTTCTGACATTGGGTATTGGGGTGGGTAACGGTGAGTTCCTTGCGAATAGCCAGGCCTTGTATCTTGAGTGGTGAACAGAAGAACAGGTGTAGGGAGAGAAATATAAACAAGCCAGCAACCGTGATGGAGAGAGAAATAAGGAGCAAAAGCATATATATATAAAATGTGGCTATTATTTGGTAGCCATGATAAAACTCCAAGTTCCAGATGTCAGGGTGGAAACCCACACCGGCACCTCTTCAGTTATCGGGCCATTGAAAAAAATGCTATGAAAATGACCGTTAAACAAAGGGAAATTACTGTGTGATTGACCGCTATTAAGACAAAAGAGCTATTTGAATGACCACTAAGTGAGGGGAGGGAGTAATGGTAAGGGAGTAAAAATGTTCATAGCAATCATGTAAGCGCGCATGTCCATACATACATATGCGCGTTCGCACACCCACGTACATGTGCCTATATGTATATACTCATCCACCCTTACTTGAAACACACAAGCTCACCCACACATTCCGTGCCCCGCCCCCCACCCATGGCAGTGAAACGTGGGCTGTGACTGCGGAGGACATGCCTAGGCTTGAAAGAAATGAAGCTAGCATGATCCGCTGGATGTGTAATGTCAGTGTCCATGACAGAGTGTAAGCGTCCTGAGAGAAATGTTGGGCATAAGAAGCATTGGATGCAGTGTGCAAGAGAGACGATTGCATGGGTACGGTCATGTATTAAGGATGGACGAGGAGAGATGTGTGAAGAAGTGCCACTCCCAAACTGTTGAAGGGATCTGGGGTAGAGGTAGACTCAGGAAGACATGGGACAAGGTGGTCAAGCATGACCTTTGTGCTTTGAGCCTCACAGCGGCTATGATGAAAGACCGAGACCTCTGGAGATATGCTGTGACTTCGAAGACCCGACAAATTAAGTGGGTTCATGGCTTGCAGGACGGCCTGCTGTGCTGACCTTGGATCCTAGAGTGACCTGCTGTTCTTGAGGAGACCTGTTGAGTCAAGTTCGTCAACATCAAAAATTCGAATGGTAATTGTAGTTAAGACATCAGTGCCAGTGACACATAAAAAGCACCGCCTGAACGTAGCAATTACTAGCGTCGCCTGACTGCCGTCCGTGTCCGTGACACCTAAAAGCACCAACTGATCGTGGCCATTTGCCAGCCTGCGCTGGCTCCTGTGCCGGTGGCACGTAAAAAACACCCACTACACTCACAGAGTGGTTGGCGTTAGGAAGGGCATCCAGCTGTAGAAACACTGCCAAATCAGATTGGAGCCTGGTGCAGCCTCCATCTCCATGGCTTACCAGACCCCGGTCGAACCGTCCAACCCATGCTAGCATGGAAAACGGATGTTAAATGATGATGATGATATATATATATATACATATACATATATATATATATATACATATACATATATATATATATATATATACATATACATATATATATACATATATATACATATACATATATATATATATATATATATACATATATATATATATATATACATACATATATATATATATACATATATACATACATACATATATATACATATATATATATATATATATATATACATACATATATATACATACATACATATATATATATATATATATATATATATAAAACTTAGATAAACTTAGATATGTTTCGACCAGAGATTGGTCCAGGCCATGTCTAACTTAATAGCACCACCTGATAGGATTATTCGAATCCTGTTTAAGTCAAGTTTTGTTTAAGTCAAGTTTTGTTCAAGTAGTGAGTTCTTGTTGGGTGAGTTGTATCCAATTATGGGTGGCTTATCTGGTATTCTTTGAAGGAATCTATCCAGACTCTGTTTAAAGTTGATGGGATCCTTTTCCTCTTTGATCTCCCTCGGGACAATGTTAAATAGGGCAGGGCCTGTTGAGGAAAAGAAATTATGTTGCAGTGTACATGTATGTTGTGATCTTGAATTGGGCAGGGGACGTATAGCCCGTGGTCCAAGTCTTGGATGAACCTTGAAGCTAATGTTTAGGTCGTTTGGGCAAAGTTGGCGGTATATTTTCCACATCGTACAAATGATGTACCGCTCACGGCGACGCTGGAGGGAGTAAAGTTTCAAGGCTTTAAGGCGATCCCAATAATCGAGAGCAGCCATGCCTTCAATTTGTTTAGTGAGAGCCCTCTGGGGTGACTCAATTCTGGAGATGTTTTGTCTTGTGTGAGGAGACCACAGTGGGCAGCAGTATTCAAGGTGTGGCCGTACAAAGGAGGAAAAAAGTGGTATGATGACACCTTGTTCTCTGGACCGGAAAGTTCTTAAGATCCAGGAACTCATCCTACGAGCTATATCGACCTTCTTGTTAATGTGTGCACTCCACTCCAACTGAGATCGTCATCAACAATTACACCCAGGTCTCTGATATTGTTAGAGGCTGTGAGCGGTTCCCCTGAAGGAAGAGAGTATGGTTGTTTTAGTGAGGGTATTATATATATATATATATATATATATATATATGCATATATATATATATATATATATGCATATATATATTTAAAATAATCCAAGGAAAATAGGGATGAAAAGCATCCAATCTTTTGCTGGCTCCACAGTTAAATACCCAATCTTGCAGAGAAAAATAACTTGACAAATTACATGGGTATATATTAAATTATATAAATGAATAGAAAATGGAGATGTATAACAATTGACAATTCAAAAATTAAAATTTTAAATTTATTAGCATCATAGTATATATTATATTATATTCTTATAATAATATAAGGATATAGTTAGTTTCATTCACAAAATGAGTCCCCTTTAATTTTGTTCAGATTGCTTCCAATTCTGGTGCATGGATGCCACTTTGAATTTTGATTATGATCAACCAATTACTTTATCTCATAAATTAAAGAATCTGATGTCATTTGGAATGAAAGTTGACAAATTTGGGTAATTTTAGCCAATCAGCAGACAGTGAGGCACTTACAGCTTGTTACCATGACAGCCGCATAATTTACTTCACCCACCTGTTTTATTTTAATAAAAATTCATATTTATCAATTAGAATTTTATTATAGATATTTTCCATCAATTGTCTTCATATTTTACATATTTTTCATATACAACAAAAGTTGTTTGTGATGTTCATACAGTTTCTTGGCATTATGAAAGTGAATGGAAAATGTGAACTTAGTACACAACCGCACACCTACACTTCAAGCACAATACTGACAAAGCATCGATGACTCATCGACTCAGTATTGCAAAATTCAGGCACTCATTGACTCAGATAGCTGGATTTATGATCTCACTAGATTAATTCTATTCATAATCATTCAAATAAGGAGTATTTCTTAAACCCTTTGCTTCACATTTCAACAGCTTAACTGAAATTTAGTCCACGTAACAGGAACTGAGAAGGATATCGTGGAACAGAGAAACTGTGGGTGTTACAGATAGTTTGACATTATTTTTGAATTCTGCATGCAAAAACATACAAGATACGGGTATTCTTTTTCTTGGGACAAATTCTTTGTTGACCAGTGTTATTCTTATTATAATTTACAAATCCAAGCATGAAAGCATTACTCAACTTTGAAGTTTTCAGACACACATACACATATATATTAACGATGTACAGAAATACATGTCAGGTATACATGATACTGAAATACGCATAAAGTAAACACATGCAGACAAATACATTAATATAACAAATTTGAAAAAAATAATTAAAACATACAATCAATGAAGAGACAAAAGAAACAGTAAGATGATACCTGTTGATTTTATTGGGTATTTCTGTTTATTTAGAAACCTACAATGAACAGGTCAGTTGACACCACTCCACTAAATGCAGGAAATTTCTGTCTTGCTATTAGCTAAAAATAGTTTTTCTTTTTTTTTTTCTTTTTTTTTTTTAACCTCTGTAACCTTTTC
>NC_043005.1:1073195-1093195 GCF_006345805.1 Octopus sinensis | reverse complement strand
ATAAAGAATCTTGCAAACCAAATCCAAACACGAAATCTATTCTAACATTTCAACCAGAAGGGAAAATATTGAATGACTGTAATTCTCGATATCCTGCCTAGAAAGAAATCACTGGGTAGTTGTGGTGGAATGGGGATAGATCAGGGCTGGCCAAAAACTTAGCATCAGCACCACCATCAGTGGCAACAACACTTTCGCTTCAGGATTATCATTTTTTATCACAAAATCACTTCAGGCAGTTTCAGTTTTTTTGTTTTATGAATGCATTAAAAAAATTGTCTTTATCTCACATTTTTCATACCCACTTCATAAGTCTCTTGTCTTAAGCTAGTTATATGTATGTATGTGTTTGTACACACACACACACACACACACATTAAGGTTTGTTTTATCCTCAGTTATAAGGAAGACAGTTTTACATGAATCTGATGGGCTACTTTGTATTTTAGTAGAGCAGAAATTTAGTATTCTTATACAAGAACAGTTGTCGACAGTGACCTTCGAGATATCAGCCAGCTGAGCTGTCATCAGACTAGTCCAATGATGGCTTAGCTGGCTTCAACAACGTTCTTGTATAAGAATAATAAATAAATACGAAACAAATAAATAGCAAATATATACACCTGTATGGAGGAAAGGTGAGAGCTATTAGAAAGCTTGTGTTTGATAGAGGCCTTGAGGCCAGTCTGCTTCTGGGTATGAGGTGAACAAAAACAAATGACACACAGACACTGGAAAAAAAGTCAATCAAAATAAAAGGGACTTAATCCAATTATGAAATATATAAGGACTTGGAGATATGTAAAAGGAAAAAAATTAATTAAAATCAATTCAAAGTTGAAAAAGGACAATATTAATATAATGAAATAATCCTTTCTATTCTAGGCACCAGGTCTGAAGGGATAAGTGGGAAGGGATAAGTCGATTTACACTGACCCTTGTACTTATTTTATTGAACCCGAAAGGATGAAAGGCAAAATTGACCCCAGCAGAATTTGAACTCAGAACAAATAAAGACGGACGAAATGCCGCTGGGCATTTTGCCCAGTATGCTAACAATTCTCTCAGCTCACTACCTTCATCTATAGAGATAAAATCGATTTTGTGGGACACGTGTCAGTCCCTTTTACTCACTCGCTATACCCTTCTTCTCCTCCATTATGAGACTGACAATGTCAGTCTGCTTTAGTCACCTTCCTCCTCCCTCAGCCTTAATGTTCCAATAATAAAAATAAGTAAATTAAAAATATGATGCTGATTTGGTGTGTGTGTGTGTTTGCGTGCATGTAACGGTACGAGGCTGTGTGTTTAAGTGCATTTGTATATGTACGTGTAACTATGAGACTGTGTGTGTTTGTATGTGTACGTACCTGTATGAGACTGTGTGTTTGTGTGTCTGCGTAACCAGAAATAACCAAAGTATTATTTTACAAATTGTGAAGATAGTTTTTTTTTTATGTGCCAGATGCTCAGGAGCAATGAACACTGAAAATGTGCAGAGAACAACTGTCACATTCCAGGGAAGATAACTAGAAGTAGTTGATAGCTTCCGTTACTTAGGTGACCAAGTCAGTAGCAGCGGGGTGCACTGAAAGTGTAGCTGATAAGAATAGCCTGGGCAAAGTTCAGAGAGCTCTTACCTTTACTGGTGACAAAGGGCCTCTCGCTCGGAGTAAAAGGTAGACTGTATGATGCATGTGTACGAACAGCCATGCTACATGGCAGTGAAACATGGGCTGTGACTGCTGAGGATATACGTAAGCTCACAAGGAATGAAGCCAGTATGATCTGATGGATGTGTAATGTCAGTGTTCATACTCGACAGAGTGTAAGAACCTTGAGAGAAAAGTTGGACTTAAATAGTATCAGATGTGGTGTGCAAGAGAGACAACTGCGCTGGTATGGTCATGTGGTGAGACTGGATGAGGAGAGCTGTGTGAAAAAGTACCACACCCTAGTGGTTGGGGGAACCTGTGGAAGAGGTAGACCCAGGAAGACCTGGGATGAAGTAGTGAAGCATGACCTTCAAACATTAGACCTCACCAAGGCAAGGGCTAGTGACCGAGACCTTTGGAAATATGCTGTGCTTGAGAAGACCCAGCAGGCCAAGTGAGACCATAATCTCGTGACCCATGCCAGGGGTGTAACCAGCCCACTTATGCATACTTTTCCTTCATTGGACACTAAACTCTGCTTGCGAAGACATGTTGAGGCAAGTGAAATCAAAATCGAAATCAAATTCGATGACTGGCATCTGTGCTAGTGGAGCGCTAAGAGTACCATCTGAGCGTGATCATTGCCAGAGCAGCTGACTGGCTTCTGTGCCGGTGGCATGTAAAAAGTATCATTCAAGCATGATTGTTTCTAGCGTCGCCTTACTTGCATGTGGAAAAATATTCAAGCTAGGTCATTGCCAGTACCGCTGGACTGGCTCCTGTGCAAGTGGCATGTAAAAACACCATTTGAGTGTGGCCATTGCCAGTACCACCTGTCTGGCCCTTGTGCCAGTGACACATAAAAGCACCCACTACACTCTCGGAATGGTTGGTGTTAGGAAGGGCATCCAGCTGTAGAAACTCTGCCAGATCAGATTGGATCCTGTTGTAGCCATCTGGTTCACCAGTCCTCAGTCAAATCGTCCAACCCATGCCAGCATAGAAAGCAGACATTAAACAATGATGATGATGATATAGTGAAGGAAATTGTCGTATACAGTGCTCAGGTGTACTGGTGGCGGATTTCAGGAAGCATGGAAGTTTTGAAGGATGTAGTGTCTCGACAGTTAACAACTGATGTGAATAGTTTATTCCATGCTTCAGGAATTCTGAACGTGAAAAAGTGTTTCTGAAAGTCATGAGTGCTGAGTTGTTTTTTGATTTTATCAGCATGTCTGCAAGTGTTTGTCATGGAATTCAAAAAGGTTGTTGAAAAGATGGTGGATAATCTTGTTAATTTGATAAAATAGTAGTATTATAATAAACATGTTTATGAGCTACAATCTGGTCAGTTATGGCTGCATTAAAGAGGGAAAGATAAATAATAAAAGCTAAAAGCAGAAAACTCTATAAAGATCAAATGCAACAGTTGGAAGAAAATTATGCAAGTCCCAAAATACATCCAGCACATTGAGTGTAATAAAAAAAAAAACATAAGACATATGCAATAATGAGAATAGGTTTTATACATTGATCGTTTGGTGGTAAAGATCTAGAAATGAGAAACTTTCAAAACTGTTTACATCAGTTCACAGTTTTTCAGTTGAAGGCCAAGTTGTCGTAAAACAGGATCAAAATATTTGTTGCTCAAGCATAACAGACGTTTCATAGAATAGTAATTTGAACTGTATTGAGCCCCTTGGTTGAGTGCAACAAATAGCTTACTGAATCAACCCCTACCCGCTATGTGACTGCAGTTAGTATTATCAGTGCCTTAAAGGTTAAAAACAGTCTAGTAATAATTATAATCCTTTATACTATAGGCATGGAATTTTATGAGAGGGGGGGTGCTAGTTGATTATATTGACACCCCACCCCCAGTACTTGCCTGGTACTCATTTCATTAGCCCCCAAACGGATGAAAGGCAAAGTCATCCTTGGCAGAATTTGAACTTTGGACCTAAAGACAAACAAAACGTCACTAAACATTTTGCTTACAGTGCCAGTGGTTCTACAGGATAACTGCCGCTGCCTACTTCTTCTTCTTCTTGATGATGATGATCATGATACAAAATAAGAATAAAAGTCAAAAAAATACAACCTTTAAAATTTGAAATTGTAAGAATTTGGAATATGAGAACTGTAAAGATTGTGCCTGTAATAAATGGTGCATTGGAATTGTAGGTAAAGATGTAAACAAATGACTGAAGGAATTGGAACAGAATGCTCTGTAGAACTTCTACAGAAAATATTCCTCTTAGGAACAGAAAAGATTATCAGGAAGGTCTTAAACACTTGAAAGACTATTGAAAGCTTGTGGATGCCTAAGGTTACCCAGGTAGTAACCCGCTACCCACATAAATCCTGCCAGGAATAAGAACGAACCTGAGTCAAATCACTAGTAATAATAATAATAGTAATAATAATAATAATAATAGTAATAATAAATTTTTATTGGCCACAAGGACTAATATAAATCAGAAACATTAAAGGACAACACAAGACAATAAACAAAGGGTCTTGCAAAAAAGGTCCATGTAAATATTTGATAATGAAAATAATATAACAATACTCCCAATAGGGGGAAGCACTTTGAAGGTTACTTGTGGAAAAAATCCCAGAAAAGCCATAGGTGCCTGGTCAACAGGGCAAAAGCCCTTTCTCCCTTTTATACCTTTCTTTTTTTATAGGTGTAATCCCAGAATTGGTCCATCCATATTGGCCATTGTTCTGACCTTCACCCACCTTTCAACAAATTTGCTAAAAGACAACACTTCCCTCCACTCTACTCTCACCTTCCTTTTCAAGTGGAACTTGGAAAAGTTGATGAGACCTTGGCCAAAGAGGAAAGTGTCTGACTTTAGCCCTTTCAAACGGGTCCACCATACTACCCCTTTTGTTACAACCACCAGACAAATGAAAATGGTCTTCCCCTCCCAGTTAAAGTGAGTTGGCAGGGCAATCTTCACTATGGATTCAGCTGATAGCCAGATCTGTCCTACACACGACAGCAACTGTTCGACATAAACCCACAGGTCAGCAATACTTCAGCACTGAACAAGTGCTTGCAGAATGGTTTCGTTGTTCTGAGTACACCTCAGGCAGGCCCAGCTGATGGCACTTCCGTGCCTGCAAAGTTTATCCCAAACAGGCAGCACCCCTCTTTAGCACTACCAGGTGAAGGACTTCTGGAAGTTATCTATGGGCTCCGACCTGAAAGTTCTCCCAAACAGACTGCTTAGTTGATAATTGTCAACGCCTAGAGTTTCTCCAAGAATGTCATCACACTTTTCCTCCACTAACCCTCCATAGAACTCTTAGAGTGGAATTACTACCGATCACATTGCCCGCCTGGCAGAGGGTAGTGAGTGCTTGATGGCACTTGAGGTGCCAAGTGCCCTTTCTAGGTCTATGTTTGATCCAAGATTGCAGCTCAGTCAAAGAGACAAGCTGTGGAAAGGCGAGTTTTATGAACGGTGACCACACCTGCTCACCGTCCAGGAAACACTTGAGATGCTGTAGCCTGACCACATGTCTGCACATTAGTAACCACGGCATGCCAAGGCCTCTGTTCAGCAGCTGTTGACAGCAGATGGAGTGCCTGACCAGTGGTACCTGCCCCTTCCACAGAAAACAGAAGAGTAAGCACACCAGTTTGGTCAACCAGTAGTCAGGACAAGGGACGACGGTCAAGCAGTAATAGATGACCAATGGAATGTGTGCATACGCCACCATGACTCAACCTTACAAAGACAGCTTCCTCTCAGCCCATTTCTGGGTGAGATTGGCCACCCTGTTTGTCACCTCGTCCCAGTTTTTTTCCACCTGGAAGTGCGGACCGAACCAGACCCCAAGCAATTTAACGGGACTGTCTGTCCAGCATCCCATGAGGCTGTTGGACGGCATGGACTTGCCTCTCCAAGTGCTGAGTGGCAAGCCCACCAACTTGTCCGTGTTAATTTTTGCACCTGTCACCACTTTGTACTTGCTTTGTGTCTCACCAATCAGGTCGCTATGCCTGTGGTTTGACACCATCACGGTGATGTCATTGGTGTAGGCAGACACACTCTTGCCACATCTTAGATTATGTGGGACACTCTTCAAAGCCTCCAACTTCTGCAGTAATGGTTTGAGAGTCAACATGTAGAGAAGGGAGAAGAGAGGGCATCCTTGGAAGACTGAACACAAGATGCTGAACGGCTCCAACAGGTAACTGTTCACCCGTATAACTGAACAGATGCCACTGTACAAAGCAGCAATCCACCCGCGGAAGACTGGACCAAAACCAGCTGCCAAGTATCGATGGTCGACCCTATCAAAGTCTTTAGATTGATCTAAATTGATCAAAGCCTCACCCGTGCCAGCTTTGTTACCCACCCTCTCTATGTTGTAGCTCATGAGATGGAGGTTGTCTTGGATAGACCTGGTCAGGATGGCGCATGTTTGCACCTTGCCAATCAGCTTGTCCATGACAAGCGCCAACATCTTGGCTAATACCATGTCCAAAATCTTCAACACTGCATTGAGCAGAGTGATGGGCCTGAAATTTTCTATCACATTCCCCTTGTTTGGGTCCTTTCTCAGCAGTGCCACCACCCTTCAACAAACAAAAGCAAGAATTTTTGTTTTGTTGCTAGCTGCAGTAGACATCCGCTGAGAGGCCCACATACAAGTCTAGCATTGAAATGTAAACCTTGTAGGGCAGACCATCCAAACCCGGCGATCTACTTCTCATGCAGCTTTTCATCGCTTCTTGTACTTCCCAGGCAGTTATCAGTCTTTCACAGCACTCTGCCTCGTTCACTGAGAGTCACAGCAGGCCATCCAGGTACACACTGAAGTCTGCCCCATTGTCTGTTCCACTGCTTGTCCCAAACAGTCAAATAAAGTGCTGGTCCACCAAAGACCGAATAATCACCTTGTTGCTTTGCTTGGCCTCCACCATGTGGACCCATTGACTGGCCTTAGTCCCCTCCCCATTTACTGAACATGCCTTAGCTCTTACAATGCAGCCCTCATGTTTGCCGTTGAAATGTTGGTTGAGGGCCAACATCACTGCCAACACGTCAGTCGTGATGCCTGTCCTTAAGAGCCTCGTCTAGATTTGTAACTAAATCTCCCTCTATTTTCTTTCTTTCTACAGCTAAAGCCTTAAAGCTAGCAATATTAAAAAGAAGGGATTGGTGGATATTGAACTCTATACCTTATCAATCCTGGAGGGATGGAAAGTAAAGCTGATTTTGCTGGTATTTGAACTCAAAATATAAATTCCTGGAAGAAATGCCACTAAGCACTTTTCCTGGCATGCAAATGATTCTGCCAGTTCACTGCCTTACTACTAATACTATCAATAATAATAATCCTTTCTACTATAAGCACAATGCCTGGAATTTGTGGGTAGGGGATAGTTGATTGCATTGACCCCAGTGTCCAACTGGTACTTATTTTATTGACCCCCCCCCCCAGGATGAAAAGCAAAGTTGAACTCATAGCGTAAAGACAAACAAAATGTAACTAAGCATTTTTACGTGAACAGTAACAATTCTGCCGGCTCGCTGCCTTTTAATAATAATAATAACAATAATAAAAATCCTTTCTACTATAGACACAAAACCTGAAATTTGGGGGAGGGGAATAGTCAATTACATAGACCCCAGTACTCAACTGCTACTTACTTCATCAACCCCGAAAGGATAAAAGGCAAAGTCTACCTCGGCAGAATTTGAACTCAGAATGTAGCGACAGGCAAAATACCACTAAGCATTTCATTTAGCATGCTGATGATTCTGCCAGCTTGCTGCCTTAATAATGATGATGATGATGATGATGGTTTCAATTTTTAACACAAAGCTAACAGTTTCAGGTGAGGGGGTACGTGGATCATATTAACCCCAGTATTCAACTGGTACTTATGTTATCAACCCCCAAAAGGATGAAAGGCAAAGTCATCTACAGCGGATTCAAACTTCGGACTTACAATTTGAACAGAAGAAATGATGCTATTTTCTCTGGCACAGTTACAATTCTGCCAGCTCACCACCTTGATGATAATAATAATAATAATAATAACAATAATAATAATAATGATACTACTGATAATAATAATAATGGTGATAATGATGATTTCTGTTAAGAGAAACAAGGCAACAACTTCTCTGAGTCTGCAATCTCCTTCTATCCTTGCTATCCACAATCATAACAACCCTGACAGTTCTTCCCTGTGATATTTATTTTGCTCTTTCTTCCCCCCTGCTTGTCTTTTTTTTAAATTTTTTTTTTTTAGAGTACAGCCGACTGAACCCTATTTCTTACTTATTTACTTAGTTTAGTCTCATGCTGTAATAGCAGGGGTGGAGAAAATCAGATGGAGTCGCTGTCCCCGATGCTTCTACTTTCTTGCCGGAATACTAGAGGATGGGGGTGGGGGATTTGGGTGTTATGGGTTCTGGGAGATTAAAACTAAACACACACACACACACTTTCATCTCTTCTTCCTACTATTTGCATTTGTATATATTCACACAAGTATCTAGCTCAGAACTGTGAAGATGCTCTTAAACGCATACACACATAACCATAAAGATAGTCTTACCCCCATTGCTGTAATATTTCCAAAGAGCTAATAACTTGCAAGTTATTACAAGTAGTAGTAGTAGTAGTAGTAGTAGTAGACACTGTAGGTCAGGAGCTATGTTACTAATATAGGTGTTTTTCAACCCAATAGATTACTTGTGTTCTCATTAGCTTCCACTCACATTGCAAGAAACAGAGTCCCTTTCCTATCCTTTAAGAATTCCTTTCTTTCACAGTGTGTATGCTGTTATTCTAAGCCTTAGAAATTCAAACAAGATTTGTCTGCTAGCAAAAATTAAAAAAATATCCATAGGATCTTTACTATAAGGAGATTGGGTGCAGACAATTTTGAAATTGGATTTTTACGGTTCCTATCTCTAAAACATGCTGCTGAGGCCTAAGGCAAATTTCATCTATTTTCAATGGTTAAAAAGTAATATTGAGATAAATTTTGATGTTTGTGTTCACATTAGAAATCCCTTTGTTTGATGTTTTGAATTTATCTTCCATAATGTCAAATTCGAAAATTTAAAGATTATACTCTATTTAAAATTGGACCCTTTGCACTCCCTGAATAATACAAGTAGTTCTTTCTTTGTAAGATACTATTAAATTGATTGAGAGATGCTCCAGTTTATATTGTGGACAGATTGAAGATGTGATGGCATTTGTAATTGAAGAATTTATGGTTTGACATACATGTTTCTATCAGTATCCATTTATGTAACTCTACACACAGCTGTGGAATGAGAGTGAGAAGCAGTTATTGCAGTTGGAATCGGTAATAATGTAGCAACTACCTAAATGTCAACTGTAATATAATGCATTAAAATTTACAATTTCACAGGTATTAATTTAGAAATAATCAAACCCGCTGTAAATGCTTCTGAAAAGTAAGACTTCAAAGAAGCTCTTCTGTTTATAAGGATATGTTAGTAAATTTTACATCTGGATTATTGATTTAATCACTATTAAGGGTTCTTTAATTACATTTTGTGGAGATAAATTTTTTTCAGTGTTTTACAATATGCTCTTTTATTTCATTTCATGTAACCAGCATCATTCGTATCCTTTAGCATTCAGATAATTCTGTTTAATGTGATGCTTGTTCATTCACATTCATTATCATCATCATCATCATCGTTTAATGCCCGCTTTGCATGCTGGCATGGGTTGCACGGTTTGACTGAGGACTGGCGAGCCAGAAGGCTGCACCAGTCTCCAAGCTGATCTGGCAATGTTTCTACAGCTGGATGCCCTTCCTAACGCCAACCACTCTGAGAGTGTAGTGGGTGCTTCTACGTGCCACCAGCACAAGGGCCAATCAGGCGGTACAGGCATCAGCCATATTCAAATGGTGCTTTTTATGTGCCACCTGCACAGGAGCCAATCTGGTGGCACTGGCAACGACCACGCTTGAATGGTGCTTTTTTTACATGCTACTGGCATGGGAACCAGTCAGCGGCCCTGGCAACAATTACGCTCAAATGGTGCTTTTAACGTTCCACTGGCACAGGTGCCAATCAGGTGGTACTGTCATCAGCCACAACAGCGATTTCACTTGCCTCAACAGGTCTTCGCAAATATAGTTTGTTGTCCAATGATTGAAGGGTACTCTTAAATGAGCTGGTTATACAGCACTGGCATAGGCCACGGTTATGGTCTCACTTGGCTTGCCAGGTCTTCTCAAGCACAGCATATCGCCAAAGGTTTCGGTCATTTGTCATAGCCCCAGTGAGGCCCAATGTTCAAAGGTCATGCTTCACCACCTCATCCCAGGTCTTTCTGGGTCTGCCCCTTCCACAGGTCCCCCCCCCCCGCTATTAGGGTGTGACACTTTTTCACCCAGCTGTCCTCATCCATACACAACACATGAGCATACCAGTACAGTCGTCTCTCTTGCACACCACATCTGATGCTTCTTAAGTCCAGCTTTTCGCTCAGGGCGCTTACACTCTGTCGAGTATGCACACTGGCTTTACACATCCAGCGAAGCATATTGGCTTCATTCCTTGAATTAATCATTGATTATCTCATAGCTTTGAGATTTTGATGATGTGATTGTATATTTTTAGAATGTCGAGGCTGGATTTGTCCAGTTTTAGCATGGAGCTGGAAGAATGTTTGAGTCAGGAATTGTCAGTTTAAATGCCAGAGGGTCAAAGTTCAGATTTAGAGGGTTAAAGTTCAGATTTCTCCAATACTTTAATCTCAGAAAGGAAGGTTTATGTATCCAATTAAGTTTCTTTCTTCTAAAATGATCATTTTTTAAAAAAAACTGTTCAAAAAATGTTCCTGATTTTCTTTTATAATATTTTTCATAGTTGTTTTTGTATCCTTTTACTTTTGTTAAGTCTCTTAACTAAGTTTTGTCATAAACAATTATTTGTAATTTTGTGAATGAATAATATTTTTTAAAAATGGCAGACTTGAATAGATTAGGATCCTAAAAAGTAACACGATGATACACATGTACTTTGAACCAATATAAAAAATATATATAATTGTCTCATTTCACTAAAAGAATCAGAGCCAGTAAATACCATAAACTGAAAAGTCTGAATCAAAGATTTTGTGCTTTAACTGCACAAAGCGTCTAAGTGTATTCTTACAGTTAGTTTTACAGCACCAAAAATAAACGAGTTTTGAAGATTTGCTCCAGCTGCACTGATGACAAACAAATTGTAAAACCAACTCATCAATATGTATATTTATGTGAATTGTAAGATACATTGGTTGCCCATCTGCTCTGATAGGCAGCAGAACAGAAAAAATTTAAACTCACAATCTATATGAACCTATAAAGTGACCTTCATTCTGATGACAATGGCATAGCAAAGGTTCTCAGTCCTTTTGTTTCACTTCTACTTTATGATAGGAATGGAACTTAGGATCTTTCTCATTTCAAGCCAATTTTTAATACTGACCAGTGAAGCTGACCACTGTGCCTAACACACAGAATCCCCTCAACCAGGCAGAGATTTATTTTCATCAGTCTCCCTATACTGAGGAAATATTCCATGTCTGTTCAGGTTTCATATTTTCACTGACAACGTTTGGCTTCATTTTCGAAACTATCCAATGTAACTTGAAATGTTTTTTTTATAAGCATCAATAGCTTATACACCTGTTTGCATGCTTACAGATATACATATACCTACATACACATGCAAAAATTCTTGAAGTGTTGGACAAACAAAAATGTTGATTTTGACTCCAATGAAATATTTCCCTAATTAAATATATCATTATCCCTTAATTGATTAACAGCAAATTAATATTTATATGTTACTCACGTAAGAGTACTTATAATATATAAGTATATTGTTTTAGCTCCACCACAATTCTGATTTAATATTAATAAGAATTATGACACAGATGTAAAATCTTAGAAATACAAAGAAATCCATGAAAATGCCATCTACTGGATTTGTGAAATATTTTGCCTCAATTTATTTATTAATATTATTCAATCTATTTAATTACCTTTTCAGTGATAAAACGTTTTCTCAGTGTTCATTTATTGAACTGTTCTAATCACTGGTTTTTCCCCTTTTTTTTTTTTTATTAAATTTTATAACTGTGAGTCATAATTAAGTTAAAAATAAATTATTCTGATCAATTATAAAATTTATAGCAAGAGACATTGTTGCAAAAGTCTTAGGAATTGGCTGTTTGCAAGTGGAAATTAGCTGCATCCATCACAACAACATTCAGTAATAGCTTATTAATTTGTGTGAACAATTAAAACACCCAAATGAGTCTTGAAAAGAATTGGTATTTAAATATATCAATGTATTCTAGAAATTGCCTTACTCTTCAGAAGAATGATTTGTTATATGATATTGAGGAGGGTGGTGGTGGCAGCAGCTCACAAACAGCTACTTTAAATTTTCAGTAGTTCTTGTTCTATAAATGTCTAGTAGTTTCTAAATGCAAGCCTACATCAGATGCTGGGCTTATTAGAAATAACCAGTCATTTGGACAAGAGTTTAATTTTGTGTAGCTTCACAAAACAACATTTTTTCATTGGACGAATACAAGTTATTTTGTTTGTGCCAATGTTGTTCTTGTTCATGATGCTGTTGTCATTGTCTTGAATTATTTACTAATTTTCCAAGTTAACAATAAGAAACATTTTTCTTTTCCTTACACAACACATACTCATTATTTCCACAAGTATCTTTTGCTGTTAAAACTCTATTCTAACAAAAGGGGTTTTGTATTTGTGTAGCTATTAATTCTATTTACACAGGCCAAGTGCTATCAATAAAAGAATTAGTAATAATAAGAAAAAATGTTCTCACAGGAAAGAACCAGTTTAAAGCTTTCAGTCTTTATATGCCTCAGTTTAAGAATGATCCTGAAGGATTATGATTTCAGACGTAAATGTCTTTCCCTTTTCTGCTTCAGTGCTGCTTGGGTTTCACTTAGATAGAAGCAGGCTAAATATTGATACTATATTCTTCAGTTTAAGCTGGTGGATCACACTTCCTTCTTAGAGAAACAGACTTGCCATCAAAGAAAAAATAAAGGAAAGCAACTTGTTCTTGAAGCCCTAATCAGCTCAGTTTAGTCAAATTTAAGAACAAAGATCTACTAACTGTGATTCTCCCAATTTTTGTCTTCTTCATCAGTTTTGTCCTATTTTTTGAAAGGCAATAAATAGTGATTTGGAGGATATTTAACAAGCTAAAACAAAAGTCATATAGAGATTCCCTCATTCTTATTTGTTTGAGAGGAAATGACTTGATTACTAAAAGACATTCCGACTGCTTAGTTTCGTTCCCTCCACCAAGGAAGGAGGTTATGTTTTCATTGGTGTTGGTTTGTCCGTCTGTCTGTCTGCAAAATAACTCAAAAGGTTGCGAACGGTATTTGATGAAACTTGCAGGAAAAGTTGGTAATGACACAAGGAACAGATGATGAAATTTTGGTAGTGATTTGGAAACTTTTATGGATTCTTGGAGGATTTTTCTACTGACCCAATAACTACCACATGTTGCAGTACAATTAGACACAGTGATATAATTAATAGTCCATTTTGTAAGCAACAATTTGTAGATTCAGATGGAAGAAACAATAGGCCATTCATAATTGCAAAATGAATATTATTTTGTCTGGTGAAAAAGACATCGTGTGAATGGTAAATGAATCAACAGTCTCTACACTAGATTGTAACGTGGGGGATTCACTTAGATTTTCACAATATCACATTGTTCTTTTAAACACTGTCAGCTCATCTCTAAAATAAGCACCACAGCAAATTTCCAAAGTACTCCAGTGTTGGAGAATCAAAATATGAAATCATCTCTTTCTTGTGTGTGTGTATGGGAGAGAGAGAGAGAGCGCAAAAAAGCTTAAAATGTCCAGATTTACCAGAACCCACCAGAGGCATAGAAAGAAACAAGTAAACAAAGTTTAAATGGATGTGGAAGTGTTTAACAAAGAAACAAAACCTCTTTTAAAAAAACAATAAAAGGAAATGGTTCCTATCTTATTGTTCATTCAATCTCTAATGATACCCAGATGTTGGCAGCATTTACTTCTCTGGCTTTCTCCTACTCCATTCAAGGCCTACTACAATTCACCCACCAACCGTACCTCTTCACACTAAACTCTTGATATCTTATGTGTGTGTGTGTGTGTGCATTATATATATATATATATATATATATATATAATTTTTTTTTCTCTCTCTCTCCTTCTCAACTCTTAGCTGTTCCCAAAATATGTTCTTACCCTCTTTTTAACAAATTAACTCCCTATTTGAGCCTGCTGTGTTGTTTCAACTGAGGCGTTACTTTGAATTATTGCTGTTTTTCTTCTATGTACAGTTGTAAGTTGTTTGCAAACCAAGAACATACAACTTTGCATTTCCTTTCATCCTAATAAATAAACGGTTCCATGACTGTAAAAGAAAACACAAGCAATCATTATTAGTTATCAATGTTATTGTTAAAGTAATGAAATATCATAGTAAATGCCTCTCTGTATTTAGTTAACACCTATTTTGTAAGTTCAAATCTCACAGGAGCTATTGCCTTTCATCTTGCTAGGGCTGACTTTTCCTTTCATCTTCCTGGTTCCAATTAAAAGCTACCCAGCTGTATAGTGGTATCTATTCCATCAGCTGTACTTTTCCTCAATAAATTTATGGTTTTAACCCTTCAGCATTTAGATTGGCCATATCAAACCGAAGCATTCTACTTATTATAAGTTCAAACTGACCAGATCCAGCCTCTCACGCTTACCCTACAATGTCATTCTAAAATTAATCAATCACATCATTGAACTCTCAAAGTTATGGGATTATGCAGGATCAGTTGAAAACAAAGTGAATAAAGAAGCATTGAATTTGACTGAGTAATCTCAATGCTAAACGGTTAAACCCTTATTTTGAGTATTCGTATATTTCTCTTATTTACCTATTCATGGTCAATGCTGGTGTCGTGTGACTAGCACCCATGCTGGTGGCATGTAAAAAGCACCTTTCAAGTGTTGGGCCTCATGGAAGCAATGACAAATGACTGAGATGTTTAGCAACATGCCGTGCTTGAGTTGAAGACCCCTCAAGCCAAATGAAATCATAGTCATGGCAGATACTGAAGAGTCACAACTGGCACCCATGCCAGTGATACGTAAAAACACCCATTACACATTTGGAGTGGTTGGCATTTGGAAGAGCATCCAACCATAGAAACCATGCCAAATCAGAGTGGAGTCTGGTGCAGCCCCCTCAGCTTACCAGCCCTGGTCCCACTGTCTAACCCATGGACAACGGACATTAAATGATGATGATATATAATTAAATGTTTACATTGATATCTGTTTGTTAATTATCTGTGTTACACCCATTTCTATAATTACTTAAATGCATTGTTTTTGTGCTGCATTGTAATGTAGCATGTTTTTCCCTCCATTAGAAAATAAAAGCATTGTTATTGAAAGTTAAGCTAAGATTGGCTTTAAATTGACAGTTTTGTGCTGCATCACATATTTGTCAGTGAGGCTGACATGAACATTCCAACAATCTATTCCCTCTCATTAATCCAGGGCTTAATTCTTAATTAAGTGAATTTTTTTTTTAATATTGCGATTGTTAGATTGTATTTGCTATTATAAATTCACCACTTGTCTAAGTGATCTAAACTCTCTAGTTTTCCCAAACATCCTGTTAGAGTTAGCTTTACCTTGTGAAAATAGATATTAATAAATTAAAAGAAATTCAGTCACCAATATCTGCCACAGACAACCCCACTTAGATCCTAGCGGCATCAATGTAGAATTATTAGGGTTGTGACAAAAATATATTGGTGAATTGTGTCTTACATAAAGGAATTATATAATGCACACACACATGCTCACACACACACACAACTTTCTTTCAGAAATAGTTAATTGGCTAATTTTAGAAACCTAATTAATTTTCTTTTGCTCTTTTCTTCCCACCAAACATGCATATACAACTGTCCACAACTGTGACCTTTATACTTTCTTACTATCATCAGCTCATTTAAGTAAGAAGTATTTTCAAATCTCAATCCTTTGAAGTTTTAGCAAATGCTGCTTGCCTCACTTCACAGAAATTAATGCAATTTGAATTCATATCAAACAAGATTTGTTTTCATAACATTAAATCATACAAAGGTCTGTCCTGTTGTTAATTCACTTCAAATACGATCATTGCTCACAGACGAGATGGTTGTATGCAATTTGAAGCAACTGCAAATCACATTCAGATTAAAAATAAAACATGCAGAGTGTAATAATTACATTTCAATAAAAGATTTCAAAAATATCCGACAATGATTTTTGTAATGGCAAGAAACCTTCTTAGCAAATAATAATCTTAAGAAAATCTGATTAAGGTTTAATTATCATACCTGGGTTTGATATATTAACTGATAAAAACCATCTCTCAGTGCTGGCATTTATCCCTTTTTAGTTACCCATTTTAACATTACCAGTCCCTTGGGTAACCCCTCTTCTTGATTAGGTTATAACAAATTTAAACACTTGAGATAATTCTGAGTTGAAACAAGTCACTGGTTAATCAAGGTATTCAGTATAATACCAGTAATTAAATCTGAGCCCATTTGTGTTTTGGTCAGCTGGTGGGACTTCTCATTCCAATGATGCTGTCCAAAAGTCTATAAGCACATGAATTGTTGGTAACAGAAAAGGATTTCCTGGGATACCTAAGCTGAATGTGTGAGACAGCTATTCTATTCCATTGCCTTCTCTACAACAAAACATTGTTATTCTGCTTTTCTGTCAATACAATGTTCCTTAAAACAGTAATTCCTGTCAACATAAGCATTACGTCTCACTCAGGCGATTCTGTATGATTTTGATTTTTGTAAGAAAGAAATCACTTAGAAAATTTAGCATGAAGAGGAAATAGTTAAGTTACACAGATTGTTAGTGCCTCATGCCATTGCCAATAGGACACCCAGCTGTGAAATATCTACTTGGCTCTATATGTATTGATTTAAATCTCTAAACATTACCAAACCTTGATAGAATAGAGGTCGGGGTGAGGCTTTTAATAATAACCACATTTGTATTTTCATGTGCATCTTTCCACACATTACACAACACCTTAGCCATTATATGCAATAACCGCTGAATCATTATGTCAGATGCTGCTACATCATTCACTATGTCATCGCATACCACACACAATTCCCTGTTACTTTGAAAGCATTTCATGCTATTTCTGCCCCCACACAATACACATAACATTCATTCACACGTTTGTACTCTTTTAAATGCACATATTAGTCATAGATGACTACTTACAGCCAAGTTCAGTTGAGGACAAGAAAAAGAATGAGAACTAAAGCAAGTGGAACTCAATCATTCCCTCCCCCCCCTCTCTATTCAAATCTATTCTTTAGCAAGGCTGACTCATTTATTTAGAACTCTTCATTTCTGACTCATTACTTGCAAGTTTCTGTGGAAAGCACTTCAGATAATCTGGAATCCCCAACATTAGCTTTCTTCCATATTTGAATCATAGTTTCATTTCTAGAAATATTTATTTCTAACTTCCAAAGGCATAATTTCAAATTTCATTGCTACCTACTCATTTCTGTTTTACTTTGTTTTTTTTTTTGTTTGTTTTGTTTTTTTTGTGGTAGCAAGAGTGGGGGGGAATCTATGTTTTTTTTTAAAGTGCGTTGTAGTTGTTATTGTTGTACCCTTCTTCCCTGTACAAAAATAAAATAAAAATAGAAAAAAATCTTTTCTTCGTAAGAATTTTTAATTGAATTATAAAATGAAACCAGAATTTTGCAGTATTATTTTATTGACTTAGTTTTACATGTTTATCACCTTTAAAGTATTCATTGGAAGCAATGCATCAGTCCAGGTGTGTTTTCCAATGTTCTGAGCTGCAACTCTAGTGAAGTGATGTCTTTTAACACCTCCGTCGTTCTTTTCTTCACCTCTTCCACATCTGCAAATTCCGTAGCACCAGTTTTCGTCACCAGTGATGACCTTCGAAAAAAAGGTCCGGATCAACTTCCGGCTGTTCTTTCAGTTCCATGACATGCATTCAGTTGTGACTGTTTCCGATCTTCTGTGAGTAAGTGTGGCACAAATTTTGCTGCAACTTTTTCCATTCACAATTCCTCACTTGGAATTTGTTGGCAGGAGCTCCGGGAAACACCAGTCGTATCAGAAAGTTCATCAATTGTCTTGTGATGGTTGACCAAGATTAGTTCAGGAATTTTCATGACGTTTTCATTCGTTCAGGTCGTCCTGAACAAGGCTGGTCTTCAAATGACCATTCCTAAAGCATGGAAACCACTCGTAAACTTGTGTTTTGCTCATGGCAGCACCCTTTTAAGTTGTTCGAAGCATGACAACAGTTTCGGTCGTGGTTTTCCCCAGCAGAAAACAGAATTTCACAGAAGCACGCGGTTCCTTTGTTTCAGTCGTCACAAAAATTGAAGAACAGGGGAGAAGCACTGTAAAATAAAGACAAACCACACGACCTCACACAATAGTGCTGGTCGGCAGATTGATGCCCAACGGTTGCATCAAGTGGCCTCTAGTGTCAGAAGCCTGAACTACAACAGGCTTGTCCAACAAAGAATATTTCTAGTCAGCTTTGGGTATCTTCTTGGATGTTAGAATCACACAACTCATACACACATGCAAGTGTAAATGTGTGTGTGTGTGTGCGTGCATGCGTGTGTGTGTGTGTGCATGTGTGTGTGTGCGTGTGTGTGTGCTTACATTTCAAGAAGAGGGGCAATGGCTAATCTGTATTAGTCTTTCTCATTTATCTCCTGCAAGTGCAATAGTCATTTGTCTCACTTTTGGCAATCGGAGGCATCTGAAAAGTTATTAATCATATTTAAGGTGTGTGCGCACACTCACATATATCTCCTCCTCATTCAATGGCCATTTTGCCATACTGGACAGTTTGACTGGATTTTGCTCACTGCAGAGCTGCATCAGTCAAGCTCCAATGTCTGCTTTGGCAAGGTGCCCACAGTTAGGCACCTCTCCTAACTCCAACCACTTCACAGCATGTGTTGGCTGTTCTGTTTTTTTAGGCTAGAGGCACCAATGAGGTTGCCATATACATGTGTGTGTATTATGCCTATTGTTGGTAGTATTTCCTCATTGACAAGAATGTTTACAAGGTTTCTAAAAACCTTGAAGTCATTTTCCTAATGTGTTTCATTGGTGTGGAGAAAGACTGTCTTGTTATTGAGGAGAGAAAACAAACAGGAGGAAACTGAGAAGCAAACTTTGGCGAATTCCTATGTCTACTCTAAATTCATTGCTTTGCTCATGACTCTCACTTGTCTGATAGAACTACCTGTTGTCTACCCCCGGCCCCTTCAGACACTACGCATCATAGAACAAGTGACCCTGTTGAAGGTTTTCTCCAAGTCAATGAATGCCATACACTTTGGTCGATGTTTTGCCAAATATTTCTCCTGCAGTTGTCTTCCGAGGAATATGGTCCCCGTAATATTTCTCCCTAGCACCAAACTGTCTCTCATTTAGGTTAATTCTTTTCCTAATTAATCAGGCTGTAAGTCTCTCTTTCTAACTTTCATGACCTGCTCCTGCAAACTGATACCCCTCTATTTACTTTTATCTAAAGCTTCTCCTTTACCGTTGCAAAAGCTAACCATCATGCTGCTACTCGAATCACTGAGTTTGATCATTTCCTGTACAACGTGATTCACAATATGAGTTATGAGGCCACATCCTATTCCACATAACCATCAGCATTTTCCTGATCCTGTCTTTATGCCTTTAATTGCCTTGTTTATCTTACTGCTGTTAACTTAGATTCTTTGTCCTTCTGTTGGGTTCACATTAGGATGATCTTCTTTCTCCCTCACATTCTCCACATTTAATAATAGTCTTTCATAGTAGCACTTCTTCCTTGCTTCTTTCCTCTTCAGAGTCTCCAAGTGCAAATGGACCATCATCCATCATCACATGCTTTTCACCCACAACATCATTTTCTCTGGTGCCATGTAAAAAGTATCCTGTATGCTCTGTAAATTGGTTGGTGTTAGGAACGGCATCTAGTCCGAGAAACTTTAGGCTGTCTTCTAGCTTGTCAGCTCCTGTCAAACCATCCAATCCATGTCAGTATGGAAACTGAACATTAAACGACGATGATGACAATAGTGCCTCATGCTCTGCAACACCTCATGCCTCTCATCCTCACACTGCAGAACAGTGACAAATCTCCTCCATTCTGCTTTTCTTTTTGCTATGTAAACCTGTTGC